>NW_006410006.1:18603-20009 GCF_000296735.1 Chrysochloris asiatica | reverse complement strand
GGTTATATGTGTTTTTTAATATATTTTCAGGGATTTTCATCGGATTTGAGAGGGAGGAGAAAAGGAGTATTCAGCTCACCACGTAAAAGGGGAACTTTGTAATACAGATTTTTAGGAGATTCATTCATCATTTATGCTGTTTATCCAGCAAACCCACAATAAAACTTGATTGGTGTTGTGCACTGTGCTGGGCAGCAGGAAGAGATGCCCCCACTGGGTGTCTGTTCTGATCATTTTAGAATAAAGTTGTATACCTTCAAAATCATGCAAAGATGCTGAATGTCAAGGAGTCGTAGTGGTGTTGGTAGTGCAATGGTTAAGCCCTTGGCTGTTAAGAGAAGGTCAGCAGTTCAATCTACCAGAAGCTCTGTGGGAGAAAAGACCTGGCACTGTGCCTCTATAAAGATTACTGTCTAGGAAACCCTATGGGCAGCTCTACTCAACAACAAGTACAGAAAATGTCATTTTATACAGAATGGGGTACTTGGAACCCATGAAAATCTCTAGTAGGTTTCATGTACACATTATGTCTACTAGGTACATGGCACATTATGATGGCCAATACTTTCCAAACTTTAGTGTTTGGAATAGAAACATAGATATAAATCAGTTTAAAAAAATTTAATTTCTGTAATTATAGTGTTATGGTAATAGTAGCATTTGCCAGTTATATACCTAATAAGTAGTATATTTCAGAAATGTAATTAGAATTCAAATGCATACTGTTTTACTGTAGTTAATTATGGGACTGTTGTTGTTGTTGTTGTTAAGCGCAGTTGAGTCGGTTCCAACCCATAGCGACCCTGTATAGGGTTTCCAAGGAGCAGTTGGTGAGCTTGAACCACCAACCTTGCAGTTCAAATAGCTTTGCAGTCTGGCACATTAACCCACAGCGCCACACCAGGACTCCAATTATGTGACTAGACTCTGCTGTATCTATCTTTTCTGTTTTCTTTTCTAATGGACAATTTAAGTGCTTTGTTTGAGTGCATATGGTTGGGACATTTTAAGTCAAAAAGGAGCTAAAAATTCCACTTTTTTTTTCTTGTTAGGGTAACACTTTAGTTGAAACCAGATAAGGATGAAACAGGAGAACAGCCTTCAAAGGAAACCATCAAAGTGGAGGAATTTTGTGGGGAAGGGGCAGTAGGCCAGGAGGCTCTGCCTTGGTGAAGGAAGGGGGTTGATGGGCAGTTGGTGTGTCTGTTGGACCCAGGGCATTCTTTCATACCCAGTGGGGGCATCTCTTCCTGTTAGCCAGCAATAAAACTTAAGTTTTATTGTGTGTTTACTTGATGAATGAATGCTTCCAGGCCTCTTACTCCTGACAGGCTAGATTGTCCATGTGTGGTGAGTCTTGGTAAAAACACCAAGAGTGGAAGTGGTTTGGCCCTGCCCCTCACTAT
>NW_006410006.1:16082-17953 GCF_000296735.1 Chrysochloris asiatica | reverse complement strand
TTTTTAGCTAATACTACAAATGTAGTTGATTAAAGTTACACTTCAAATAAAAAGATACCATAGGGAGAAAATGATTAGCCTATTTCAGAAATCTTATATTAGCAAAGTGCCCGTTAAAGTTAGCATATTTGATTGAACATTTCTTTGCTTTCCCCCAAATCTTCTCCATGTTGTTCTTTTCCTTTTTACAATAAAGGGCATTATTTTGAGTCAGAGCTCTCCTCTTCAGATTCTCCCTTGGTTTGTCTGTGGCTGAACGGGCTGACTCTTTCACCCCTTTTCCCTGACTCTGGGCGGTGGTGAACTGACCACAGAATACTTTCCTTGAGTTTTCTTTTTGTCCCTCCAGGACAAGCTTGAGTGTGCAGCTGTCAACATGTGGAAACTGCACTGCTTATGCAGTGATGGACCACTATCACTGACCGTTTTTATCAGAACACCGAACATTTCTAGAGTGCTTTCCTTGCAGTGGATTTACTGTCATTGGATTCGGATGCCTTGTTATAATGGATGAGTCCTCCCTGGATGGCAGAGCATGTACTGAGCTACATCAATTGAAGCACTAGAATATTTGTGATGAAACTGGGAGATTTGCATATTATCACTAGCTGAACACACCTGTGTGCAGAAATAAGAAGCATCCAGAATTAATTCCTAATCGGTAATTGGAGTCTTGTTGTAGCACTGTTGGATCAGCACTGAACTACAAGGTCAGTTTGAACTGTAAGGTTTGAAACTACCAGCTGCTCCCCAGAAACCCTATCCAAGGTTTCATAGAGTCAGAATCAACTCGATGGCACTTAACAACAATAGTTGTGACATATTTCACAGCATATTCACAATTCTTTCCCTGGAATATACTGACTTGAAGTGTTTTCTTTTCCAGTGATCCTGTATTCTTTCTGTCTGTTGGAAATGCTAATGGTTATAGGATATCTTCTGAAGTTAAGAAAGACAAGAAAAGTGACAGAAGGCCAGCATGAGATCTTAGGTCATAGAATTCCAGTAAGGTTAGCTCATATGCAGTAGTCAGAAATGGGGTGTGGTATTTTTTTCGATTAATTAACAATGACAGGTTCAATATTGATGATGATGGTTATAAATCAAAGGACAGTTTTATACATATGTATTCATTTTCTATTGCTACATAACAAATGTCTACCAATATAGCAGCTCAAATCAATGCCCATTTATTAACCTATGTCTGTATGGCAGAAGTCTGGCACCGGATGGCTGAGTTCTCTGCTCCAAGTCTCATAAGCCTAAAATTAAGGTATTAGTTAAACTGGACTCTAAACTGGGAACATATCCACTTTGAAGCATGTTCAGATTGTTGATATAATTCAGTTCCTTGTGTTTGTAGGACTGAAGTCACCTTTTCCTTGCCTCTCACCATCTGAGTGAGGGCCACCCACTTTCCTTCTCTCAAAACCATTCCATCTGCAAACCAGCAACCAGTTTTGAACCTCTCTGACTTCCCTCTCTACCGTCCTCTTTCCCCCTTGCCAAGAGAAATCTCTTCCCTTGTAGATTCAACTGATTACACTGGACCCACCCAGATGATTCAAGATAGTCTTCCTACATTAAGTAATCTTAATTACATCTGCAAAGTTTCTTTTGCCATGTATAATCATCTATTCAGTAGTTCTGGTATTGTCCTCTAGGTGAACCACTGGACTGCTAACCAATTGCTCGGCAATTCAAACCCACCAGTTTCTCCTTGAAATGACAGGGTCACTATGAGTCAGAAGTATATAAAGTTCACTTAACAACAACAACTACAACAACATAATATATTCAAGTAACCCTGGTAGCACAGTAGTTACGAGCTTGGCTGCTAACTAAAAGGAAGGTGGTTCAGACCCTCCTAA
>NW_006410006.1:13947-15557 GCF_000296735.1 Chrysochloris asiatica | reverse complement strand
AAAATACTGTTTCACATACTCTGGCAAGGCTATTATATCAACTGAGTCCTTGTTGTTGTTGTTAAGTGCCATTGAGTTGGTTCCAACCCATAATGACCCTTTATAGGGTTTCCTAGCATAGTGGTTATGAATCCGGCTGCGAACCTCAAGGTCAGCAATTCAAAACTATCAGAAATAGGGGTAACGTTGCCTCTGTTTCTAACCGTGGGAACATTGCCTCTATTGGAAACAGGGCCAACTCTGTCTCTATTTCTAATAGGGGGAACGCTGGCTCTATTATAAATAGGGGGAACGCTGCCTCTATTACATACGGGGAGAACACTGCCTCTATTACAAATAGGGGGAACGCAATCTCTATTGCAAATAGGGGGATCGTTGCCTCTGTTAGAACTAGGGGCAACGTTGCCCTTATTCCTAATAAGGGGAACGTTGCTTCTATTTCTAGTAGGGGGAAGGTTGCCCCTATTAGAAATCGGGGGAACGTTGCCTCTATTGGAAATAGGGGGAATTTTGCCTCAATTTCTAATCTGGGGAACTCTGCCTCTATTTCTAATGGGGGGGGAGGGCGTTGCCTCTATTGGAAATAGGGGGAACGTTGCCTCTATTTCTAATAGGGGAAACATTGCCTCTATTTCGAAGGGGGGAGCACTGCCTCTATTTCGAATAGGGGAGCGCTGCCTCTATTAGGAATAGGGAGAGCGCTGCCTCTCTTTCTGATATGGGAAGTGCTGCCTCTCTTAGAAATAGGGGGAACGCTGCCTCAATTTATAATAGGGGAAACGCTGCCTCTATTAGAAATAGTGGGAACGTTGCCCCTATTCCTAATCGGGGGAACCTTGCCTCTATTTGAAAATAGGGGGAACATTGCACCTATTCCTAATCGGGAGTAAATTTACCCTGTTTCTAAAAGTGGGAAAATTACCCCTATTCCTAATCCGGGGAACGCTGCCTCCATTCCTAATAGGGGGAAAGTTGCCTCTATTAGAAAGAGGGGGAACGTTGACCCTATTCCTAATGGGGGAACACTTCCTCTATTAGAAATAGGGGGAACGTTGCCCTAATTCCTAATCGGGGGTATGTTTTCCCTATTTCTAAAAGGGGGAACTTTGCCTCTATTTCTAATAGGGGGAAGGCTGCCTTTAATAGAAATTGGGGGAACTCTTCCTCTGTTAGAAGTAGTGGAAACGCAGCCTCTAATTCATATAGGGGGAACGCTGACTCTTTACCTAATAGGGTGAATGCTGCCTCTATTTCTAATAGGGGGATCGCTGCCTCTATTAGAAATAGGGGAAAGGCTGCCTGGATTTCTAATAGGAGGAACGTGTCCTCTATTTGTAGTAAGAGTACACTGCCTCTATATCTAATAGGGGAAACACTGCCTCTATTTCTGATAGGGGGATCGCTGCCTCTATTAGAAATAGGGGGAAGGCTGCCTCTATTTCTAGTAGGAGGAACGTTGACCTATTTTAGGATTAGAGGCCAACGCTCCCCTCTATTTCTCATGGAGGCCAACGCTCCCCTGTATTTGCAATAGAGGGCAAAGTTCCCGTCTGTCTGTTTCTAATAGAGGTGGCCATGGGTGGGAATCCACTCAACGGCACTTACCACCA
>NW_006410006.1:11993-13366 GCF_000296735.1 Chrysochloris asiatica | reverse complement strand
TACAGGATTAGGTAATATCTTGAGTGAATCATTTTAGAGATGTTGTAGTTAAGTTCCATTGAATAGATTCCAACTCATAGCAATCCTGTATAGGGTTTCCATGGAGTGAATGGTGAGTTTGAACTGCTGATCTTGCAGTTCAAATTGACCTTGAGGTTCATTGCATTATCCTACAACACCACACTAGAACTCCTTTAATGATGTTGTTGTTGTTAAGTGCCTTTGAGTGGGATCTGACCCATAGTGACCCTGTATAGGGTTTCTGAGGAACGGCTGGTGAGTTTGAACTGCAGACTTTGCAGTTCAAATGTCTTTACAGTTCAGGCCATTAACCCACAGTGCCACACCAGCACTCCATATACATACTAGAGACTAATGTTAAAAAGATTAAAATTACCAATGTTGGCAAGGTGAGCAACAACTGGAACCCTCCTGCCTTGCTGGTAGGAATTTGATAAGGTAGAACCACCAAAGAAAGCAAGGCCCTTCTTAGGTACTGTAACCTAAGAGAAATGAAAATATTTGTCCACACATATGGAATATGATTCAAATGGGATTTAATTTAGATTCTGGACCAAATGGAATTGAATTTAGATTCTCTTTAGTAATGCCATGTGCCTTGTTTTGGGGATTTGCTTATTGTACATTTATAATATTGTCGGTATTGTTGTTAGCCGCCATCGAGTTGGTAATGATTCGTCGTGACCCTGTGCACAATAGAACAAAATACTGCCCAGTCCTGCACTATCCTCACAATTGTTGTTACACTTGAGCCCATTGCTGCTGCTACTGTCCCAATCTATCTCAATAGGGGTCTTCTTTTTTGTTGACCTTCTATTTTAGCAAGCACGATGTCTTTCTCCAGGGACTAGTCCCTCCTGATAGTATGTCAAAAAGTGTGAAAGACTAAGTTTCACCATCCCGGCTTCTAAGGAGCATTCTGGCTATACTTCTTCCAACACAGATTTGTTTGTTCTAAAAGTCCGTGGTACTTTCAATATTTTTCACCAACACCATAATTCAAACACATCAAGTTTTCTATGATCTTCCATTGGTAACATATAGGCTAATACAGTTTGCCAGATATCACTCAGAATCAAGAAGAAAGGTTATATTACCTTCTTTTGTGGAAAGATAAAAATTTCATTAGAAATTTCATGATCCTACTGGAAGCCTTTAGGAAATACAGATTTCACAGTAGTGACCAGGGGATCCCTTTTCACGAAAGGCTAAAAGAAAGATACATCACTACTGTCACATGTTTTATAAATGCATTTCAAGCAGAGCAGACCCCCAAATGCATATGAGAGTCTCATACTTTGGACATATTGTCAGGAGAGACTAGTCGCTGGAGAAAGATATCATGTTTGGTA
>NW_006410006.1:7385-11223 GCF_000296735.1 Chrysochloris asiatica | reverse complement strand
AAAATAGGACTTTTGTGTGGTGGCACTGTAGGATCACTTTGAACCACAAGGTCCATGGTTCAAACCCCCCATCTGCCCCTGAGAAACCCTATACAGGGTCACTATGAGTTGGAACCAACTCAATGGCACTTAACAGCAACATGAGCAAAACATTGAATGATGCATAAAACATCAGAAGAAAAATGGAAATACAGAGAGCCGTTGTACCAAAAAGCCTTGGTCTGTGTTCAATTATTTCAAGAGGTAACATATGATCAAGAACCAATGGTACTGAAGGGATAAGTCCAAGCTGCACTTCAGACATTGGTGAAAAGCAGGAACTGGCATTTGATGGAATACAAATTGAAATCTTTCAAGAAACTGATGTAACACTGGAGGCGCTCACTTGTCTATGCCATGAAATTTGGAGTCAAAACCTACTGAGCGGCTCCCAAAGTAACAGTAACAACAACTAAATTACTACAAAGCTTCAGTAATTTGGGAAGATGTCCACTTGAGTTTTAGTAAACATTTGATATTAGCCTTGTCCTCAAAATTATTATTTTTTTTTTCATGGTACAAAAATATCCTTTTTAAGGATGTACTATAACGAGATTAAGACAAGTGTATTATGGAGCAAATGTGTGTGTAGATAACACTGATTTCAAAGACTTGTTTGGTTTGAAATAAACTTGTGCATGTATAAACTAGAACTTTATTAGCAATATTTTCTACTTACTCTCATAAATAGCACGTACAAATCAATAAGAAAAAGATCAATACCAACAGAAAAAAGCAGGCAACATTCATAAAAGAAGAAATAAAAGTAGCTAATGAACGTATGAAAAATATTTTTAACTCAGGAACCCACAGAATAAAAAGAAATTCAACAATTAAGCATACTTTTAATGTACTAAATTAGAAAAATGTTTTATTTTAGGAGAATCAGAAGAATCTCTCTCTTTTTTAAGGGATACTTCCTGTCTTCTGAGCCTTATTCCTGGGCATACACTGCTCTTTTGATCTCACATAGGTTATTGCTCTAATGAGTGTATATCTCTCCCTGATTGTTGTTGTTGTTAAGTGTCTTCTGTTTACTGCTAGAACTCTAAGATAACATCCTCCAACTTTTGTAAATATATATGCATTATTTATCTATCAAGTTATAACAAACCACTAAACACTTGGCAGCTTAAACAACAAGTATTTCTTGTCTCGCCATTTTTGCAAGTTCTAAATCTGCATGTGACTTTCCTGGGTATCTCTGACTCAAAGTCTCTCATGAGTTGTAGAGACCTGGGTGGTGCTGTGGGTTAATATGCCAGACTGTAAAGTCATTTGAACTGCAAGGTTGGAGGTTCAAGCTCTCCAGCTGCTCCTTGGAAACCCTATACAGGGTTGGAACCAACTATGGCACTTAACACAACAACATCAGTCAAGGCTCCAATGGGGGCAGGTCTACTTCCAAGCATTCTCACGTGGTTGTTGGCAGGATTCAGTTCCATACAGGGGATTCGACTAAAGGTTTCAATTCTCACTGTCTGTTGACTTGAGGTCTTCCTCAGTTCCTTGCCACATGGGACTCTCTGTATGGCATCTTACAACATGGTACCTGTTTTCACTTAGAGCAAGCAAACAAGAAAGAGGGAGAGGGGATCCAGGATGAAAGCCTGTTGAAATCTAATCTCAAAGATGCTATCCCATCCCTTTTGCTATATTCTATTCATTGGAAGCAAGTCACAAGGTCCAGTCAACACTCAAGTGGAGGGGGTTACACAAGTCATGAATACAATATAGTGGGGATCATTTAACATCATCTCAAAGGCAATATATCATTTGTCAATTTAGAAAGTATCTGTGTGATGACTGGTGCTCTTTGGAGAGATTAAAATGATTTTCTTGTTGTCTTTCTACATCACTAACCATTTTTAAGGAGCAATTAGTAGTGCTATGATTAATATCATTACATAAGTCTTTTGAGTTATGGTGTTGGAGGAGACTATTGAAAGTGCCATGGGCTGCCAAAAGAACCAATAGATCTGTGTTGGAAAATGTGCAGCCAGAGTTCTCCTTGGAGACCAAGATGGCCAAACTTTGTCTCTCATACTTCGGCCATATTGTCAGGAGGGACTGGTTGCTGGAGAAGGATATCATGTTTGGCAAGGTGAAGGGTCAGAGAAAAAGAGGAAGACCCCCAACGAGATGGATTGGCCAAGTGGCAGCATCAATGGACTCAAGTGTGGCAACAATAGTGAGGTTGGCTCAGGATTGGGCAGTGTTTCGTTCTGTTGTACATAGGGTCACTATGAGTCCATACTGAATTGATGGCACCGAACAACAACAACAACATAAGCCTTTTGTTAGTGACCTGTTTATAGCTGACAGCCACTCACCATGATACTGCTTAGTTCTTAACCTTGCCCATGAGCAACTGGAAATAATCCTGTAGTTACAAAGAGTAAATCAATTACGTTCCATAATTGGGGTTTGTTCACTATTTGACATGAGATGAAGCTCTGGTTAGGTTTCCCAGATATATAAAAATAAGCAGAATGAAGTGTTGCATGGGTCAGTTTCATATTCTCTGACAAATATCTCTATGTGGAAATAATTTTAAAACCTCGTGCCTGGTGCATTTATTGCCCTTCAGCACAGTGAGCCTCCTTGCTGTGATTACTTTCCTCTGTTCAAGTGGCAATGGATGGTTAGAGGTCACCCTCATGATACTCAATGGACACAGATGATGACAACAAATGATTATTCTTAGCCATCGACTAGTGTTATATTCAAGGACCGGCAATGAAAGTTGTTTTTATTTCTCTTTGTAGTACAGGAAATAATGGGGAAACAAATAAGGTGTCATGATTTTCCCATTACAGGAAATTTAAACTGAAACATCTACCATGAAACCATACTTTTCTAACTAGATCCAAATGCAAGCTTTATTATTCTCCAAATTTATAAAATCCGTCAGCAAAGGTCAAGTACCTATTGTGTGTGTGTCCATAGCAGCTTTTTCTCTTTATAAACATCTTACCCTCCCAGCTTCATTTTATATCTTGGTTCCACAATTGTTGCAGTTTCATAGTCTAGGAAGCAACTTATGGTTTATCTTCCATGTTCAAATTATCACCTAACCCTTCAGAAATACTTCTTACTTCTCTTTCTTTCTGCAAAACACCTTGGTGTAAACCTTAGAAATTTATAACTTAACTGTTGAAACAGCCATAAAAATCTTCTCCTAACCCCATAACCTAGTCTCCAGTTTACCTGGATACCTCTACATGAGTAATATAAATTGCAACCACTTGATACCAGGCTTTAAATAGCTGATGGACATTTCTCTAGATACTTCCTCAATGAATCCAGATTGCCACCCTATGCGCTACGCATTACAATTGAGCCTGGACTCCTGGTTTCTGAGAGAAAAATGCCAGAACCCCAAAGTACTCTTCCTTGAGATTCCCAGTGATAAATCCTGTGGTCAAATCCCATCCTCTTCTTCCTGTCCTCCCAAAGAGGTAGAGAATGGAAGAATGACAGAGAGGAAAAACAAGAAAATGTGAGAAAAGAAAGAAGAGGTCACATCACTGGTCATGCTTAAAGACTTTTTTTTTCACAAGAAGCGGAACACATGAAATGTATTTCATTTCGAAGATGGAATGTTTCCCAGTCAGTTTCACAAAAGGGCTGATGCAGAACATTCTTTAATCAAGAAATAATCAAAGTTCTCCCCTACCCCTTCAATGTCATCTTGTTTCATAAGTCAGAGTTGCTGGAGGGAAGGAGAGAAGGAGACAATAAGTGAAGAGCTCTATTACACACCACAGGGTCCCAGATAATTCACCCATCTGGGAAC
>NW_006410006.1:4456-6160 GCF_000296735.1 Chrysochloris asiatica | reverse complement strand
TTGATCCAAGAAGAATGAAGTCCTTGACAACTTCTGTCAAATAACACAGCTGTTCTCCATTCAGACAGGCACATCTTTTATTCTTCCAAGTCACCAGCCTGGGTCCTAAATGAACAAGTTATGCTGGATACTACAGGAAGAACAATAGTCTTCTTGGCCTGTCCCCAAGTGAACCCTCTTAGAGTTCAAAGCATCCCTTTTAAAAGGTGAGAGAATACTTTTGTCTTGTCCTTTCTCTAATTTAATGCTGCGGACATTGCAAAATGGTCACCACCCCTCAAATAATTGTAAGAGAATGCATTACAGCCTGTAGGGTAACATGCCAAAGGGATAGTCCCCACATCCTCTGTTGATTTTTAGGGTTGTTTCCCAATGCAAGTTTTCTTTGTCTGCAGACATTATTTTTTACTTCAGCCTGAGTGATCTGGCCCTTAATATTGCTTGAACTCTATAGACTACCAGTCACCTTTCTTTGTTAATGAAGCTTTAGCAGCACTAAGCTTTTTGGTCCCTCAGTTGAGGCAAGCTCAGTCATATTTCTGCTGTCAAGGCCTTTGCGCATGTCCAATCCCCACTCTCACATTTCTTCTTCTTAGTTTGCCTACACTGAGGGCCCAGCTTGCTGTGACTTCCTCAGGTTGTCTTCTCTTTCACTCGCATTGGGTTTCTCTCATAGCATCACATCCCCAGCTCCACTTCCCCCCACCCTGCCAGCATTTACCACAATTCACAACTCTGTATTTGTGTGCTTATTTGTTGAACACTTGTTTTCACCACTAGATTATGAAATTCAGGAAGACAAGTTTAATGCCTTTTTCATCACAGTAAATACAGCACTTGACACAGTTGTTGGGCTCAGTAGACATTTGCAGGAATAAAGGAAAGAAAGGAGGGAGGGCAAAGGAAGGGAGCGAATGAAGGAGACCACATATTATATAGTTACGTCTGCAGTGTTATAACAAAGCTGGTGTCTACTGAGAAGTTTCAAAAGGTACCCAACATTCCTACTAATGCATACTAGAGCATTTGTAATGCTATTGAAACCTTCAGGGTATATTTTTATCCAGAAAACCATTTCTTCCATATTCTTGGTGGCTGGTAAACAAAGGATTACAATAGAAGTGTGTATTCCTGAAAAGTGATCATGTAGAATCCATACGACAAATTCTCTCCTAATTTGTCTAACCCCTGATCTCTCCCAGGGTTTACGGCCAGTGATCTGCCAGGATGTTTGTTTAAGAAAGCAATGGGTGCTCTCAGAGATACCACTGAATCCAACAATGACAATGAAATATCCATTCTTCCATGACTCCGTTGGCAATGGATTGGCCATTTCACAAGAGCACAGATCTTCAGCAGAAGATCTAGTTGAAACAGACAAGACTCCACGGAATCCAACAAGGACAATGAGAAATCCATTCTTCTGTGACTCAATTGGCAATGGATTGGCCATAACATAAGAGTACAGATCTTCAGCAGAAAATCTAGTTGAAACAGACAAGACTCGTGATCCACAGAAACTGAGATAATATGTGCTGTTTAAAACTGTGAATTTGGTTCATTTATTATACAACAATAGAAAAAATATTATTGACCTTTCTTAACAGTGTATTCTTATAAGAGCTTTGCAGATTGTACATTCCACAACTCCAAGGGATGCCAATTACAGATAGCTCCTGATTTAACACAGGTTTCTGTTCCAAT
>NW_006410006.1:2119-3301 GCF_000296735.1 Chrysochloris asiatica | reverse complement strand
CTTACGAACAAATGACTTTAAATGATTCTGCCACTCAAGTCCTGGTCCTTGGCTAAACATTTGTTGAATGAATGAATGAATGAGTGGTTTTTCTACAAAGTTATGAGCCTCTCTACTACTCAGGTGGCAAGAAAAGAAGATTAAACAATTAGTCCTTATACTTTATACTTCATGTGTGACAATATGATACAAAACTAGACTGTTCTCCACCTGTGCAATAAAGCATGCTTGGATCCAGATGCATATGGACGCTGTTTTATTCAGCACTGACATAATTCACATTTAATTTTGAGTGTGTGTGGGGGGGTGAGTATAAGACTCTGCATTTATATTGTAAAATGTTCCTCTCCACTCTCAAATTCTTTTCAAGCTCTTAATACAAGTGTCTGCAAGCATTTCCATTCCAATTTTTGACACAAAGCTTGGAGATAATCTAGCTTTGGAACAATATCTGTACCTATGAGTGGATCTGCTTTCGAACCAGAGAAAGGTATAAGACTCTGAGGACAGGGAATTTAAAATCCATTTCTTTATTCTTTTAAGTCTTTCTGTATCTCCGAGCCTCCACAATGCTTTTCTCTCTCTCTAATTCAATGAGGAATACATGTGCAGGGAGTGTGAAATTAACACAGGGCAGGCACTGTCTCAGTAAATAAACACAAAAACCCTTTGGTTGCACATCACTAGCTTCATTCAATTAGTGAAATGTTAAAATGTCATCAAAATTACACAGACTAACCTTTTAATTTCTGATAAAACCAAATAAAACAAACAATAACAAATAAGAAAGCTTGAAATTTTTACTTTCCCATCGGTCAATATACTTAGCCAAACATGTACAACAATAGGATCTGTTTTTCTGGGATTCGCATTTCCACCAAAGAGCCCCTTTAATCCGTCTGATCAATACTTTCCCTACCTGCAAGTATCATAGTCTTTCTCTTTACAGACAATTGTTTAAAAAATTAGCTGATAGATAAATAAGAAAAATAGTTTAATGCCTTCATGGCTAACATGTTTCAAATGTTCTCACTTTGTCCTATTACGCACTTGGTAGACATTGCTAACCTATCACTGAAAGAGCATCACACAAAATACTTTTGACAGTCATTGGCAATCAATCAGTGTTTGCCCAAGAAAAGTCATTCTTTCGACTAATCTTTATTTAACTCCTACTATGAC
>NW_006410006.1:0-619 GCF_000296735.1 Chrysochloris asiatica | reverse complement strand
AACCCTGTAAGTACTAAATTATTTTTATGAATTGTTATAATTGTTGTTGTTAGGTGTCATCAAGTCAATGCCAACTCATAGCGACCCTATGCACAACAGAATGAAACACTGCCTGGTCCTGAGCTAACCTGACAATTGTTGTCATGCTTGAGCCCACTGATGCTGCCACTTTGCCAATCCATCTCGTTGGGGGTCTTCCTCTTTTTCTCTGACCCTCCACCTTAACCAAACATGATTATCTTTCTCCAGCGACTGCTCCCTCCTGACAATATGTCCAAAGTATGAGAGATGAAATTTGGCCATCTTGGCCTCCAAGGAGCACTCTGACTGCACTTACAACACAGATCTGTTGGTTCTTTTGGAAGCCCATGGCACTTTCTATATTCTCCTACAACACCTTAACTCAAAAGCATCAATTCTTCTATGATCTTCTATGGTCTTTTATGAATTAGGATCCATGATTCTACTATTCCTATGATTGAAACCTGTTGGATATCATTATTCCCAAGCTCTGAATGCATTTAAAATGGGGGGAATTTTTTTTTTTTTTTTTTTTTTTTGTGGACTCCATTTAGTTTGCTTCTTACAATTTGGGGGGGGGCATTTAATAATAACTTGG
>NW_006410005.1:16467-18620 GCF_000296735.1 Chrysochloris asiatica | reverse complement strand
TGTGAAACACTGTCAGAGGATGAGCACCTCAGGTTGGAAGGCTCTCAAAATATGCCTTTCAAACTAGAGTTCATCATGACGACATGAATGGAATAAAGCTTTCAGGATGTTAGTTTACTGATGGGGCATTATTCCAAATGAGGAAAAACAACAATAAATATCCTTAATAATTAGAACATGGAATATGCAAAGTATGAATTTGAGAAAATTGTCAAAAATGTAATGGAATGCATAAACACCACTATCCTAGGCATTAATGAGCTAAAGTTCAAGAGCAAAAATGTCAGTTTGAGGACTAAGTTGTGCCTGATCCAAGCCATGCTACTTTCAATTGCCTCATATGCATGTGAGCATTGGACAATGAATAAGAAAGACTCTAGAAGAATTGATGCATTTTGACATGGTGTTGGAGAAGAATATTAAAAGTAGTATGGACTGCCAGGAGAAAAAAAAAACAAACAAAAAAGAAAACAAATCAGTGTTGGAAGAAGTACAACCAGAATTTCTGCTCCTGAGAAGCCAGGATGACCAAACTTCGTCTCTCATACATCGGCCATATTGTCTGGAGGGACAAGTCCCTGGAGAAGAATATTATGCTTCGTAGAGTTGAGGGTCAGCAAAAATGAAGAATGTCCTCAGTGAGATGGATTGGAAAGTGGCAAGAGAAATGGGCTCAAGGTTGGCAATGATTGTGAGGTTGGCACAGAATCAGGCAGTGTTTTGTTCTGTTGTGCATAAGATTGCTATGAGTTGGTACCAACTTGATAGCAACAAGTGAGCTAAGTGGATGGGTATTAGCCATTTTGAATCTAACAATCACAAGGTTTACTATGCCAGGAATGACAAATTAAAGAGGAATGGTGTCACATTCATCATCAAAAAGAGCATTGAAACCTCTATCTTGAAGTATCTTGAATGTGATAGGATAATATCCATACATCAGGGTCATTATGGGTTGGAATCAACTCAATGGCACTCAACAGCAACACAAGGAAGACCAGTCAATACCAATATTATTCAAATGTATGCATCAAAGCCAGTGATGATGAAATTGTAGAATTCTATCATTTTCTTAGTCTGAAACTGATCATACATGCAATCAAGATGTATTGATAATTACTGGTGATTGGAATGCAGAGATTGGAAACAAAGAGAAAGAATCAGTAGTTGGAAAATATGGCCATGGTGATAGAAAAGACAAGACAAGAAAAAAGGGAAAGGTAAAAATAATGCCAGATGAATCACTGAAACTTGCTCTTCAGGGTAGAGAAGTTAAAAGCAAATGAAGAAAATAAAGAAGTAAAGGAGGTGAACATAAAATTTCAATGGGCATCTCTAGGAAACAAAGTCAAGTATTGTAATGAAAGGTGCAAATACCTGAAGTTAAAACACCGAAATAGAAGACCACAACATTAATCAAGCTGAAAGAATTGAAGAAACAATTCAATCCTGTACTTGAAATAATGAAGGATTCTCTGGGGAAAATATTGTATGACGCAGGGAGCATCAAAAGAGGATGGGAGGAATACATAGTCATTGTACCAAAAATAAATGGATGATTTTCAACCATGTCAAGAGATTAGCATATGATCAAGAGCCAATTGATCTGAAAGAAGAAGTGTAAGCTGAACTTAGATGTAGGCATTGGCAAAAGAACCAGGCTCCAGGAACTGATGGAAAACAAATTGAAATCTTTCAACAAACTGATGTAGCCCTGGAGGCACACACTCATCTATGCCCAGAACTTTGAAAGACAGCTAGCTGCTTGATCAACTGATTAGAAGAGATCCATCCATATTTGTGCCCATTCCACAGAGAGGTGACCCACTGGAATGTGGAAATCATCAGACAGTATCATTAATATCACAAGCAAGTAATATAGTAAAAAATGGCTGCAACATTACATTGATTGGGAACAGTTAGAGGTTCAAGCCAGATTCAGATGAGTACATGGAACTAGGGACATTATTGCTGACATCAGATGGTTCTTGGCTGAAGGCAGAGAATATGAAAAATATTGTCACTTGTGCTTTATTGACTACATAAAGGCTTTTGACTGAGTTGGCTCCCTGGATCTCCTCCTTGGTGAAGTGTCTGTTCATGTCCTGTGCCCATTTTTTAATTGGGTTATTTGTCTTTTTCTTGTAGAGGTA
>NW_006410005.1:11691-15267 GCF_000296735.1 Chrysochloris asiatica | reverse complement strand
ATCAGGATGTGGGCTTCTCTTTTCATGATTCTTATTGCTTAACTCAGAGTAACTTTTGCAGGTGGTGTCTGCCTCCCTGGTGTATGACAGTTGGTATTGGTTCTTGCCTGGATTATGGTGTTTTATAGGGTGTGATTGTATCTTGACTATATGGCAGCAATCGCTTCTCTTCTTGCATAGTAACACACAAAATAACAGCAACAGACAAAAAAAGCAAGGACAAAAATAAAAAAAATAAATAAACCCCTCAGATTGGATATTGTAGTGTATAATCATGGGGGGGGGGGACCTGTAGCCTAATATGAGTATGACTCAATGTCCTCTTTCAACTTCTTACCTTGAAGGCTGTCTGATAAATTTCAAGATGCCACTGTTGGTTTTTATGCTGTGCTTCAGGATTTAATTTTTATCCTGTTTTGTTTTCAAACTCTCTCTATCTCCACACCCCCTGTTCTGGCCTTTTCCCTATTAATAACAATTCAGGGCCGGCTGTGACTGTTTTGAGCTGCCTGCACCTTTAAATGCTGATGGTATCTGTGCACATGCATGGCAGAAGAACCCACCAGGGTTGGTAGTGGGGGGTGTCCACTCACTCAGGCACCCCCTCTAGTTACCAGAATGGAGGTGCAAAGACAGTGAGGGGCCAATGAACAGATACAAACAAACAAACAAACAAACAAACAAATCAGAACAAAGCAAAACCAACAAGTATATTGTCCACCTTTGCGCTGAGGTTCCTGTGGCCTTATTCCATGGCAGGTCTGCTTGCTCCCCCACTTGGTCTTGCCATTTGGTTTTGCCCAAGTTGTAGGCTCTGGGTCATTGAGCCTGGCAGATTCTAAAGTATGAGATTTCTTGCTTCTGTTACAAGTTCCACTAGTTATAAGCCTTCAAACATTTTAAATATTCCTAGATATGTGGTTCAGAGTTTTGGACCTCTGCCTCAGCCTGCTTTGTCTGGTATTCTGTGGTATTGGTGACAGAGATCTTTGCTGCACCTCCACCCTATCCGCTATCAAGCCCTACCTCTCAACAAGTGCTCTTTTATTTAAGATGAAAATAGCAATTTTAAAAGGCAAAATAATACTAGTTCCAGATTTTTTCATTTAAAAAATAGTTTGATGAGAAAGTATAGGACAATTGTTTCCAATCTTCAAATCAATTGCTTGGTCCTCTCCTGTCAGTCCGTGGGCAGGCCATCGTTTAGCCCTGCTCAGCTCTGCAGCCTACGGGAGACACAGGACTGTTCTATGGTGGTGTAACTCGAAAGGACAGTGCAGTCTGGAGCTTGTTTTGAGGCATTTTTGCTGATGTGGGCCATGGAGCAGTGAGGGCCAGTAATCGGTTAAAATCCAGCAATCAGTAAAAGGAAGAAAGAGAGAAGAAGAAGAAGAAAAGAAGAGAAGAAAGGAAGAAAGACAGAAATGATGGGAGGGAGGGGAAATAAAAGAAGAAGGAAAATAAAAAACCCCAAAACATTAGCACTCCATCCCCCCTATTCTATAAACACTGAGGACAGATATCAGGATGGTGAACTTTTAAAACATTAGCACTCCATCCCCCGTATTCTATAAACACTGAGGACAGATATCAGGATGGTGAACTTTTAAAACTTGGGGCAGGAAGGATGATTGTTTGATTTGAAAATTCTAATGGGGAAGCTTACATGCCTTCTATGGTGTTCCTGATGCATAAAGGGAACAGAGAGAATGGGAATGGACTCCTTACTCTGAAGGCAAGATAATTCATACAAATCTTTTCTTCCTGCTGAAATCTCATTTTCTTCTCTTTTTTTCCTGGGAAGGGGGAGGGAGGGACTATGTTTTGATGTAGCCATTCATTACTTGTAAAGACCTACTATAATGCTGTAAGTCAAGTTTATTAAATGTTATTGCTATTTAGTTGTTGTTGTTGTTAGTACCACCAAGTTAGTACTGACTCATAGCAACACTATACACAAGAGAACAAAACACTGCCCGGTCCTGTGTCAACCTCACAATCATTGCCATGCTTGAGGCCATTGCTGCTGCCACTGTGCCAATCTATCTCATTCATTGGGGATCTTCTTTTTTCTCTCCAGTCCTCCACTTTACCAACCATGATGTCCTTTGCCAGGGATTGGTTCATAATCTACCCAAAGTATGATTTGATCCATGTACCTTTCAGTTAACAGCTCAATACTTAAACCACTGTACAATCATGGCTCCCCACAGCCCTCACCCAGTAACAGCAGTAACAGAAAGACCAGGGCTTGATTTTCATCCAAGAAAACACGAAGTCTCAAATGAGTTCAAATTCAAAAGAAAAAAGACTTTCCCCTTCATCTTGGAAACCTGCACCTCCAGTTTATGGAACTCATATATCAGAAAGTTGTATATTAAAATATTTTGTTTCATGAAGTCCCTCTTCATGCTGGAGCATTTATTCAAACTAAATATCCAATGATATTAAATAATGTTGCCCAAGTATAAACACAGTGAATCTCAAACATTTTCAGAAGCCAAATGAACATGAACAATATCTTGGTGGGTATTAAAAGAGAGGAAATGGTAAAAAGCAATCAACACAGAGTTGGATAAACACAAAGTGCTGTTTGAACTCTTTCGTTCCATATTAACGCTAGCTTTGTGTTCACCCCTACACGCTAGGCTGAAACACCCAGGATGAAAGCATTTAGCTTTTTCTAAGACCTGCAAACAAGCTCCATGTGGGCTTTCTTTCTTTCTTTTTTTTTTTTTTTGCACTGGCTGCTTGGCTAGCAGGATGATCAAGTTCAAGTGCTTTGGAGCATATTATTCCTGGTACCTTTCTGGAAGTGGTGGACAGATTGCAGGGGACTGTGAGGAGAAGTCCCCAGCATCTCAGTGACCACTTGCTTTGCAATTCGACAAAGGAGTCATTGGGCTGTGAACAGTAGTCTCTGGGATCCTCTGAAGGTCCCACTGGGAACATTACACAAGGAAATACACCCCATGCTCTGTCATTTCTCCAGAGACAAGGTGACATTTCCAGAATAATTTCCTGGATAGAGTGCTGGTTGGGACCTGGTGATCATGCATTTCACTATAGGACAGATCATAGGTTAAGAAAACCATTCCATGCTTCACTGAAGCACAACATTTTTTCTCTTACCAGTCTTTCTAGGCCTTGAACTGATTTAAATGTAACTCATGGGGAAAAAAAAAGGCTATGTTATGACAGTCAGGTGCTGGTGTCCAGAGGCCAGGCTTGCAGAACGTGTCCTTTGATTGTTTAAATTATTATAGTCTTGTGAATGTTTTTGTGTACACCACCTCCCCCAAAAAAGAAACAAACAAACAAACAAAATAGGGAAGAGAAGCAAATACTACTGAATGGTAATGCACAGAGGAGATTGTAATCATTACAATGAAATGATGAGTTTAAAACTGATGTTCCCCCATGTAGACAAATCACTCAATTCACAATAAAAACTTAAATAAACAAAAGATATGTGCAATTTAGAAAAAAAAAAAAAAAAAGTTGACTAAATAACCTGAATGGAGGAAAACTCTCAGGACCTTCATTTGCTGATGGGACATAACACAAAAGATGAGG
>NW_006410005.1:7424-11267 GCF_000296735.1 Chrysochloris asiatica | reverse complement strand
TTAGAATGCAAAGGTAGCAAACAAAAGGAAGGATCAGTAGTTGGAAAATATAGCCTTGGTAACAGAAATGATTTTGGAGATCGCATGATAGAGTTATGCAAGATCAGTGACTTCTCAATTACAGATATCTTTTTAAAACAACATAAAAAATGATTATACACATGGACCTCACCAGATGGAATACACAGAAATCAAATTGATTACATCTGTGGAAAGAGAGAGTAGAAAACTTCCTTATCATCATCCAAAACAAGGCCAAGCGTAGAAGGTGGAAAAGACTATCAATTGCTAAACTCGAAATTCAGGTTGAGGCTAAAGAAAATTAAAACAAGTACATGAGACTCAAAATATGGCCTTGACCATATCCCACCTGAATTTAGAGATCATCTCACAAACAGATTTGATGCATTATATATTAATGATTGAAGACCAGAAGAGTTGTGGGATGACATCAAGAACATCATACAGGAAGAAAGCAAAGGCCATTAAGAAGATAAGACAGCAAGAAAAAACCAAGATGGGGATGATACAACCTTGCTTGCTGAGGACATGAAATACTTGCTGATGAACATCAAAGACGATAGCCTTCAGTATGGGTTATACATCAATGTAAAGAAAATAAAAAAACCTCACAAATGAACCAATAAACAACATCCATATAAATGCAGAAAAGATTGAAGTTGTCAAGGACTTCATTCTTCTGGGATCAGCTATCAACACTCATGGAAGCAGCAGTCAAGAAATCAAACAATGTAATGTATTGGGCAAATCTGCTGCACAAGACCTCTTTTAAAGTGTTGAAGAGCAAAGATGTCAGCCTGAGGACTAAGGTGTGCCTGACCCAAGCCATGGTATTTTCAATAACCTCGTATATATATGAAAGTTGGACATTGAATAAGGAAGACCTTAGAAGAATTGATGTATTTGAGTTATGGTGTTGGAGGAGAATATTGAAAGTGTCATGGGCTGCCAAAAAAACCAACAGATCTGTGTTGGAAGAAGTGTAGCCAGAGTGTTCCTTGGAAGCCAGGATGGCCAGACTTCGTCTCTCATATTTTGGACATATTATCAGAAGGGACCAGCCACTAGAGAAGGATATGTTTTTTAAAGTTGAGGTTCAGAGAAAAGGAGGAAGACCCCAAATGAGATGAATTATCACAGTGGCAGCAGCAATGGGGTCAGACTTAGCAATGACTATGAGGTTGGTGCATGACTGGGCAGTGTTTCATTCTGGTGTGCATAGTGCCACTATGAGTCAGTGCTTACTCAAAGGCACCTAACAATAACAACAGCAATAACAACTGAGCTTACTGCTGAGATCCTTTATTTGGTGAGTTAATTTTCTATTTGGCTAATAGGTGATTCAGGAGATCATTTTGGTTCAGGGTTTAGAGTCTTTCAGGGAATCCTGTAATCTCAACTGGTCAAGTTAATCTGACCTTTTATTTTTAAGGAATTTGAGTTTATTCAGAAGTTTTACCCAATTCTATCATTTTTGATGTTGTTGTTAGGTGCATCCAGTCAGTTCCAACTCAGTGACACAGTGCACACAGAATGAAACAACACTTGGTCCTATGCCATCCTCACAACTATTGTTATGCTTGAGTCCATTGCTGCTGCCACTGTGCCAACCCTTCTTTTGCTCTTCCCTATATTTTGCCAAGCATGGTGTCTTCTCCAGGGTCTGTTCCTTTGGATGATATATCCAAATTATGAGAGACAAAGTCTCCTCATCCTGGCTTCTACAAAGCATTCTGGCTGAACTTCTCCCAATGAAGATTTGTTTGTTCTTCTGGCAGTCCTTGATGCTTTTAATATTCTTCTCCAACACCCCAACTTGAATGAATTGAATCTTCTAAAATTCTTTGAATTTTAATCAGGTACATAAATAGCAACATGAGAACAAAGAGTTCTAAGGCTTTTACATGATTCCAGATTAGTCTATTTATAATAGGGCTCACCCAAGATAAAGAAAGGTACAGTACAGTTTTTCCTGAAGAAAGCCAATTTACTACATTCAATGTTGTTGTTGTTGTTAGGTGCCATCTACTCAGTACTGACCCATAGCGACCTTATTCACAGCAGAACAAAACACTGCCCGATCCTGGGCCAACCTCACTATTGTTGCCACGCTTGAGTCCATTGATGCTGCTACCTGGCCAATCCATCTCGTCGGGGGTCTTCCTCTTTGTCTCTGACCCTCCACCTTACCAAACATGTCCTTCTCCAGTGACTGGTCCCTCCTGACAATATGTCTGAAGTATGAGAGAGGAAGTTTGACCATCTTGGCCTCTAAGGAGCACTCTGGCAGCACTTCTTTGAAACTCTTCTGTAGAAATACTGATTTACTGTATGGAGTTTCCAATGTTTACCTATAACTGATTAAAATGATCAGAGCAAGGCGTATTCTACTTATTTTCGGGTGGATTCTTCACATTTCCTGGCTTTTGAAAGTTCTTCCACAAATCTTCTATGACTATGTATCCTTGAAAACCCCATTCATGTACTATTTCCCCACTGACCTGGGCAAAGTTGATGGTTTCTTGTGGATAATAGACAGAGGCAGCTATTCCCATGAAACCAGGTGGCTCTGGTGCATAGTGGTTACGAATCAGGCTGCTAACCTCAAGGTCAGCAGTTTGAAATTACCAGCTTCTCTGCAGGAGAAAGATGAGGCTTTCTGCTCCCGTAGGATCTGCAGCCTTGGAAACCCTGTGCAGGGTCACTGTGAGTCAGAACCGACTCCACAGCACTTAACAACAACAACAACAACAACAGAGAAAAGGAGTCCAACAAGGCCAGCAAACCCAATAGCACCAAGTATTGGGAAAAATTCATTTCTGAGCTATTCATAGTTGTCTACCCCCAATAAGCAATACTTTGCATCTTGGGTGTATTGTAGAAGTACTTTTCCTGACACTAACTTGTACATGCCTCGCAAGATTGTCGTAGCTGTAAGATGTTTTCCTGAAGTAGGGTTCTTGGCTCCTCCACATATTTAGATTGGTCTTCTGGAACCGAGTAGAGTGAAAGTTTGTCAACTTTAACAGAATTTCTGTTGAATGAGTCTTTATTTGGTGATTCATAGACTTTGAAGGTGAGCAGACTCAGGCCGGCGGGTCCAATGGATCTTGGAATCACCTTAAACATATTGCTGGCAGCCATGACTCTGGCAAGGATCCAAATTCATCAATTCTTACATGGTCTTCCTTATTCATTTTCCAACATTCATATGCATACCATGGCTTGGGTCAAGTGCACCTTAGTCCTCAAACTGACATCTTTGCTCTTGAACATTTTAAAGAGGTCTTATGCAGCAGATTGATTCTTTGAACTACTGCTTCCATGAGTGTTGACAACTTCAAACTTTACTCCATTTATCATGATGTTATTTCTTGTTCCAGTGGTAAGCATTTTTGCTTTCTTTACATTGATGTTAACTCATATCAAAGACTGTGGTCTTTAATCTTCATCAGTAAGTATTTTAAGTCCTAGTCACTTTCATCAATTATAGTTGTGTCATATGCATATCACAGGTTGTTTATGAGTCTTCCTCCAATCATGGTGGTACACTCTTCTTCATATAATCCAGTTTCTCAGGTTATTTGCTCAGCATACATCAATACTCAGCCATGAGTTTGGTTTAAACCACAAGGTCGGTGGTTCAAAAAAGCTGCTCCTTGGAAGCCCTATGCAGAGACTCTATGGCTTGGGACTGACTGAGTGATATTTAACAATAGCAGCAACAACACAGAGATTGAATAAGTGTGGTGAAAGAAAACAAGTCTGGTGCACACCTTCCCTGATTTAAACCATTCAGTGCCCCTTGTTCTCTTCGAACCA
>NW_006410005.1:4289-6339 GCF_000296735.1 Chrysochloris asiatica | reverse complement strand
AATAACCTTTTGCTTTCTTCCTGTATGATGTTCTTGATGTCATACCACAGCACTTCTGATCTTCGGTCTTTAGTGTCGAATGCATCACATCTGTTCTTCAGATGATCTCTAAATTCAAGTGGGGTATGTTCAAAATCATGTTTTGGCTCTCATGAACTTGTTTTAATTTTTTTCAGCTTCAGCTTGAACTTGTATATTAGCAATTGATAGTCTGCTCCACAGTCTTCATTTGGCCTTGTTTTGGCTGGTAATAAGGAGATTTTCCACCATCTATCTCCACAGATGTAGTCAATTTGATTTCTGTGTACTCCATTTGGTGAGGTCCATGTGTACAGTGGTCTTTTATGTTGTTTAAAAAAGGTATGTGCCACAAAGAAGTCAATGGTCTTGCAAAATTTTATCCATGCAAACCCTTGCTCCATTTCTGTTCACAAGACCATCTTTTCCAAACACCAGTCCTTCCTCATTGTTTCCAACTTTTGCATTCCAATCACTAGTGATTATCAATGCATCTTGATGGCATATTTGATCACTTTTAGATTGAAGAAGTTGGTAGAATTCTTCAATTTCATCATCACTGACTTTAGTGGTTGCTGTATAAATTTGAATAATAGTGGTAATAACTGGTCTTCCTTGTAGATAAATGGATATTATCCTATAGCAGACAGTGTTGTACTTCTAGACATATCTTAAAATGTTCTTTTTGATGATGAAAGTGAAGCCAATCCTCTTTAATTTTTCATTCCTGGCATAGTAAGCCATGTGATTGTCAAACTCTAAATGATGAATACCAGTACATTTCAGCTCACTAATGCCTAGGATTTCAATGTTTATGTGTTCTATTCATTTTTGACAATTTCCAATTTTCCTAGATTCATAGTTCAGGCATTCCATGTTCTGATTATTGATGGATGTTTGTTGCTGTTTCTACTCATTCTGAGTTGTGCCCCATCAGCAAATTAAGGTTTTGAAAGCTTTACTCAATGTGCTTCATCATGGGCAACTCTATTTTGAGTATGCAGCCCTTCCCCAGTCATATTTTGACTTCTTTCCAGTTTGAGGAAAACATCTTCTGGCACTATATCTGACAATATTCCAGTGCCAAGTCTATTAGAGCCCTGGTGTGGTGCTGTAGGGTAAGCAATGGACTGCTAACACAAGGTTTGCAGTTGTAACCTACTAGTAACTCCATCAAATCCCTGTTTGGGGTTGCTATGAGTTAGACTGACCCCATAGCACTCAACAACAACAACAATTCATAATGTTTCGACATCCAATATTCTGGTGCTGTATGACAGTGTCCCACAGCTATCCATAATGTTCTCAGAGGCCAGACATTCAAAAGTAATCTGCCTCTCCTTCATCCTTGTCTTTCTTAGTCCTGAAGCTCAGCTGAAACCTGTCGACCATGGGTGACCCTGCTGGTATTTCATATACCATTTGCCTAGTGTCCGGAATCACAGACACATGCATGCCACCACAGTATGAAAAACTGATAGGGGAGTGGTTTCCTATTCAATTGGAGGCTATCTCTTATGAGCCCTTTCAGAATGGTCATTGGTGGTAGCTGGGCACCACCTTGTTTTTCTGGTCTCAGGGTAAATAGGGTTGTGGCTCGTATAGAGTATTAGCCTTGAATGTTCCTTTCTTCTCTATGGTTTTGGTTAACATCTTCCTATTTTGCTCCTGATGACAGAGACAAATGGTTATACCTTATATAGCTGCTTGCAAGCTTTTAAGATCCCAGATTCTACTCGCCTCACCAGCATGTCGAACATAAAGTTCATAGGATGTCAATTGACTGAGTTGTCCCATCAGACTATGACCCTAATCCATCAAACTGAGAATATCAGTTTTGGAGGTGTTTGATTATGTCTGAGGAGTGTCTGTCAATGTGTCTTCAATGAATACATGTGTCCACCTATGTACATTTGTATTTACACACAAACAGAGACACTTTTGTTTCTTCTCACATACGTACACACCTGTGCCTGCCTGTATGCATATATCCATTCATATGCAATCCTGGGCTCTTTTTTTTTTTTTTTTT
>NW_006410005.1:2117-3694 GCF_000296735.1 Chrysochloris asiatica | reverse complement strand
TGAAGTAAGTCTGATGAAAAGATGTAACCCTGCTGTCCACATTTCCTTATCTCCTTGTTCTGGTCAAATGACGGCCTTGGCTAAGAGCAGAGTATACTGAGCAATGTTTACCAGTGTTTTATTGATTATTCCAACATTGAACTGTGTCAATTGTTTAAAATCAGGAAAGATGTGCTTAAGGGTTGTATTTTGTCACCATACTTATTCAGTCTGTAGGCTGAAAAATAATTCAAGAAGCTGCATTATATGAAGAGGATTGCAATGTCAGGATTAAAATAAATGACCTGTGATATACTGATGACCCAACCTTGCTTGTTGGGATCGAAGAGGGCTTGAAGCACTTGCAATAAACATTTTTTAAAGTACAGCCTTCGGTATAGATTACAACTCAATGTAAAGAAAACTAAAATCCTCATAAATCGACCAATACATAACATTATGATAAAGGGAGAAAAGATTGAAGCTGTGGTTGATTCATTTGGCTTGAATTCACAGTCAGCACTCATGGAAGAAGCAGTCAAGAAATCAAACGATGTAGTGCATTAGGCAAGTCTGCTGTAAAAGATCACTTGAAAGTGCTAAAAAGCAAAGGTGTTACTTTGAGGACCAAAGTGTGTCTGACCCAAGCCATACTATTTTCAATTACCTCATATGCATGTAGCATTGTAGGATAAACATTGGACTGCTAACCATAGGTTGGGAGTTCAAATCCACCACCTGCTCTTTGGAAACCCTATAGATCGTAGTTATGAGTCATAATATACATGAAGGCGCTTAACAAAAACAAAACAAAAACATATACAGGTGAAAGCTGATCAATGAATAAGGAAGGTCTGAGAAGAATTGATGCGTTTGAATTATGATATTAGTGAAGAATATTGAAATTTCCTTTGACTGCCAGAAGAACACAGACATCCTCCTTGGATGAAGTACAGCCAGAGCACTCCATAGAAATGAGGATGGTGAGACTTGGTCTCATGTACTTGAACATGTTAACAGGAGCAATCAGTCAGTCCCTGGAAAAGAACATCATGCTTGGTAAAGTAGAGAGTCAGCAAAAAAGACAAAGACCCCAATGAGATAGATTGACATAGTGGTTACAGCAGTGGTCAGGCTCAAACAGAAGAACAATTGTGACAATTTCGCAGGACCAGGCAGTGATTTGCTCTGTTGTGCCTAAGTTCAATATAAGTCACAGCCAACTGGATGACAGCTAATAACAACATTATCTAAAATGAGTAATGCAGCGCGACCAACTGGAATTTTTCTCAGTTATGCAAGATGTATTTAATATTTGTTATTTAATTAATTAATTCCTAATAGTAACCAATTAAAGGAGAAAACTGTATGACCCTATGCCAAAAAGGCACTTAAAATTTTTCTACATCCATACACGATTTAAAACCACAAAACTCTCAGCCAACACAAACTTGAAATACAAGAGAACTAGCTCAATCTGATATAAAGAATTAACCCAGAAAACCTACAACAATCATATGTAGTTATTAACTATTAAGTGCATTATTCTTAAAATCAGGATAAAGACAAAAATACTCTGTCAACATTTTTATTCAGCA
>NW_006410005.1:0-522 GCF_000296735.1 Chrysochloris asiatica | reverse complement strand
AGAGTTTCTAAGGAGCAGCTGGTGGATTTGAACTGCTGATCTGTGGTTAACAATCTAATGCTGACCTTATAGTGTCACACAGGAATTCTAGAATGTTATAGAAATTGATTGGTTTATTATCAGATTTATATACAAATCCAAAGGATATAAACTAAATGGAGCAAGTCTCAAAAAGAAGCTGAAAGCCATACAGTGTGATTTCTGAGCTATTATAAAGCTGGTTTAAAAAAAAATGTTTTATTGTGAATTATGTGATAGTTTACATGGGAGAACATTAGTTTTACATTCATCCTATTGTATAGCTGTTCATTACCATGATTACAATCCCCTCCATGCATCATCAACCAACCAAAGGGTATACCCTGCAAGCCAGCCCCCTGGTTGTGAGCACACAGCCCCTCTTCCTCTCTGGGTCTAGAGTCTCCAGCCACTCCATCTCTCCACATCATCATCTCTGCCTCCATCTCAGGCATCACTGCTTCTCTGGGTAGGGTCCCTCTCTCTGCTCTTCTCCCTTGATGG
>NW_006410004.1:18519-19021 GCF_000296735.1 Chrysochloris asiatica | reverse complement strand
GGGTCACTATAAGTCGAAACTTACTCCACGGCACATAACAACAACAAAATAACCTCAAGGTCAGCAGTTCAGACCCACCAGCTGCACTTTGAAAACCCTGTACAGGATCACTATGAATTAGAACCGATTCAACAGCACTCAACAACAACCACGTGGCCAAATGAAGCTTTCCTTCTGCTTCTAAATGACAATTATAAATAGAAGTGTCACACTATTTTTGGTAAACCAGGGACAGATTTCTATCTCCAGAACCAGACCCTTAATTATTGTTGTTCGGTGCCAATGAGTTAGTTCAGACACTTAGAGACCCTATTACAACAGAATGAAACGTTACCTGGTCCTACACCTGGTATGGCACTGTGGGCTAATGCGTCAGAATGCAAAGTCATTTGAACTGCAAGCTTGGTGGTTCAAGCTCACCAGTTTCTCCTTGATAAACCCTATCTATATAAGGAACTCTGGTAGCGTAGTGGTTACGAATTGAAACTACCAGCTGTTCCAC
>NW_006410004.1:15376-16319 GCF_000296735.1 Chrysochloris asiatica | reverse complement strand
GTATTTCTATTTCTAACTTTCTTAGGAAGTGCCATACCATTTTCCAGAGCGGTTGAACCATTTTACAGTCCCATTAGCAATGTAGGAGGGTCCCAAGCTCTCCACACCCTGGCTAGCATTTGTTATTTTCTGTTTTTTTGAACTTTGCTGTTAGTACTGGCAGGAGATGATATCTCCTTGTTGTTTTGATTTGCATGACGGCACTTAACAAAATAGTAGCAATGGTTAATGGTCATTTCTTCTTATGTTGGTTGGCTGTCTGTTGTGAAGTGTCTGTTCATGTCGTGTGCCCATTTTAAAATTGGATTTATCTTTTTATTGTAGAGGTGGTATAGTTTTCTGTAAATTTTACATATTAGTCCGTTGTCTGCTATGTCAATGCAAAAAATGTTTTCCTAGTCTGTGAGTTCTTGTTTTACTCCTTAGGTGAAATCTTTTGATGCACATAGGCAGAGGAGTTTTGGTTTAAACAAAAACAATCTTGGTGTGCTGCTGTAGGGTAAGTAGTGGACTGCTAACCAAAAGGTGGGCAGTTCAAGCCCACCAACCACTCCTTAGAAACCTATGTAGGATTACTATGAGTCGGAAATGACTCAACAATAACAACAACAATACGTGGTAATTAGAGCAAAAGATGTTGTGAAAGAGAAAAAAGAAGAAAGCAGATTACTGAGATGAAAGAAACTCATAGAAGTCTGGATTACAAGATTGTTTTACTGAACTATTACTTATTATTAAGTACTGTCGAGTCAGTTCTGACTCATAGCAATCCTATATAGGGGTTCTGAGGCTTTAAATCTGTACAAGAGCAGAAAGCCTCGTTTTTCTCCTATGTGTGCCTGATGGATTTGAACCACCCACTCTGCGGTTAACAGCCCAACATATAACCCACTAACTAGAGCTCCTGAACTATTACTAGTTGAGAACTAATTTAGCCTACCAT
>NW_006410004.1:12044-12607 GCF_000296735.1 Chrysochloris asiatica | reverse complement strand
TATGGAAGGATGTAAGAAGCACCAAAAGAAAATAGAAAGAATACACAGAGTTACTGTACCATAAAGATGTTCAACCATTTTAAGAGGGAGTATATAATCAAGAGCCAGTGATACTGAAGAAAGAAGTCCAAGGTGTATTGAAGGCATTGGCAAAGAACAAAGCTCTGGGAGTTGATGGAATACAAATTGAAATCTTTCAACAAATGGATGTAGCACTGGAGGCACTCACTCATCTATGCCAAGAAATTTGTAAAACAGCTACCTGGCCAAATAATTGGAAGAGATCTATACTTGTGTCCATTCAAAAAAGAGGTGACCCAAGGGAATGTGGAAATAATTGGACAGTATTATTAATATTATATGCAAGTAATATTTTGCTAAAGATAATTAAAAATCGGCTGCAACAGTACATTGACAGGGAGCTGCCAGAGGTTTAGGCCGGATTCAGATGGGGATATGGAATGAGGGATATCATTGCTGAAGTTAGATGGATCTTGGCTGAGAGCAGAGAATACCAGAAAGATGTTTACCTGTGCCATACTGACTATACAAAGGTTTTTGAC
>NW_006410004.1:9121-11039 GCF_000296735.1 Chrysochloris asiatica | reverse complement strand
GTCACTATGAGTTTGAATTGACTCAATGGCACCTAGCAACAACAATAACAACAAACCAATGTAGAGTAGGTTCTAAACCTAATATCTTCTGAGTTATAAAAAGAACAGAATAGATACAGACCACACACAGTGGAAGACAGACAACATGTAAAGATCATTTATAAGTAAATATACACCAAGAATTGCTTGCTGATATCAGAAATGAGAACGGTCCACAGAAAGAATCAACATGCCCAAGACCCTGATTTGGACTTTCAGTGACCAGAATTATGAAGAAATTAATTTCTATTCTTCAAAGTCACTCACTGTGGTGTTTGTAGTAGCACTAGGTAGCTAAGACAGATGTGTAATGTATAGTTATTAAAATGGAGTATGTACAGTGTTGAATATACAGGATTTTATCAATACATATTAACTTCCTTTCTAACTCCCTAAGTATGATGTTCAGTATATACAGTTGTCCAAAATGTAGGAATAGTCTGAGTACAAAGTGTACCTTACATGGAATAGTTTCCTTCTCTGGTCCCTTTCCTGATGAGGTGATTTAAAATGACCTTCTCTGGCTTAACTAGATTTCCTCTCAAGACCAAATTAGAACAACTTCAGTCTGGGGTTTAAGGAGACTGGCCTTGCCCAAGTAATACAAGGCTGATGTAAAAAATCTGTGCTTATATGTGACTTTTCATTGTTTTATTGAAGATTGAAATCTATCAACTTTGTTTTCATGTCTAGTTGTCCATCTATCTATCTATTGAGTCTTGGTGTGGTACCATTGGATAAGCACTGGACTGCTAAACACAAGGTCAGCAGTTCAAACCCACGAGCCATTCCTCAGAAATCTTATACAGGGTTGCTATGAGTCAGAACTGATTCGATGGCACTTAACAATTATATATATATATGTATCTATCAACAATGTATGTCTAGATCTACACTTACAGAGAATCTCATCAACCATGGTTTTTCTCTTCTTCTGCCATCAAGCCAATTCCAACACACAGAGACCCTACGTACGTTTTCCAAAGCTGTAAATCTTTACTGGAGCAGAAAGTCTTCTCTTTCTCCTATGGAACATCTGGTGAATTTGAATTACTGATTTTGTAGTTAGCAGCCCAACCTGTAACCTGCTATGACTCCAAATCTCCTTCTTTCTGTTTTTGTTGTTGAGTGTTGGTGACTTGGTTCTGACTCATAGTGACCCTGTATAGGGTCTCTGAGCAGTTCAAACAGACCTTATGGTCCAGTGCTTATCCTACAGTGCCATAGCAGGATACCCCTTTCCTTCTAGCAATCCCTAAAACAACAACAGCAAGATCTTTGTCAGTCCCTACATTTCCTTGACCAAATATTATATGCTTTTAAAGATATATCACAAACAAGAAAATGATTTGCCTTGTTATTAAAAGTTCTTCTTTTTTTTTTCTGCACAAAATAAAGATATTCATCAATGTTCTCAGTTGGCATGCTTTCATGATTGGATAAAAGTATAGTAATCATGCAGCTCTTTCCAGGAGCTTAAGTCTGTTTTGCTAAAACAGCCAACAGCTGACCCATATTTATGTCCTAATCTAATAAGCCAATATGTTTTAAATAACATTGTAAATCTGGTTCCTTTCTTGAGAAGAAAATGCACTTAAAATATAATTTCCTTTCATATTAACCTAAAGCATGAACTGTGTAATTTTTTTTCCTGTTTGCTTTTTCTACTTGGTCTCTAGAAATGAACACTAAATTTTGGAAACATTAGGTTGTTGTTAGGTACAACTGAGTTGCCTTCAACTCATAGCAAGCCTGTATACAACAGAATGAAACCCTGCCCAATCCTGCACCATCCTTATAATTGTTATGTTTGAGACCATTGTTACTCCCACTGTGTCAATTCATCTTGTTGGAGGTCTTCCTCTTTTTTGCTGACCAT
>NW_006410004.1:2761-6761 GCF_000296735.1 Chrysochloris asiatica | reverse complement strand
GCAGCCAGAGTGCTCCTTGGAGGCCATGATGGCCAAACTTCATCTCTCATACTCCAGACATATTATCAGGAGAGACCAGTCACTGGAGAAGGATATCATGTTTGGTAGGGTAGAGGGTCAGAGAAAAAGAGGAAGACTCCCAGTGAGATGGATTGGCCAAGTGGCAGCATCAATGGGCTCAAGAATGGCAACAACTGTGTGGTTGGCCCAGTGCTGGGCAGTGTTTTGTTCACTAACTGTTATGGTTATGATTGGAACTAGGGTTAGTATTAAGGGTAAGGGTTGGGTTAGGGCTAAGAGTAAGGCTTAGTCTAGTTTTTAGGGTTACAGTCAGGTTTATATTATATCATCTAATTTCTTTTTTTCTTGGAATCTGTTTGATTTCCTCTTCCTCTGAATGTTACATTGTTCTCTCTTTTTTTACTTCATGGTTTATTTGTTGTTGTTTTTGTGACTGTATTTCTGGCTCTCCTTTTTAGTCTTATGTTGTTATTGTTAGGTGCCATTGAGTTGGCACCGACTCATAGCTACCTTATGTACAGCAGAACGAAACAATGTCTGATCCTGAGCCAACCTCACTACTTATAGGCCTGTTTTACTTTGCATCCTTCTATATCTGACTCGTCTGGGTGATACTGTTATGCATATTAGTCATAGTTATTGTCTGCTATTGTTTGTTCTCTGTCCAAAGAATTCCCTTTAGTATATTTTTGTATAGTTGGTATGGTTTTTACAAATTCTTTAAATTTCTGTTTGTATGAAATGGCTTAATTTCCCTGTCATATTTTATGGACAGTTTTACTGGATAGGATTCTTGGTTGGCAATTTGTTTCTTTCAGAGTTTTATATATGTCACTATATTGTCTTCTTGTCTCCATATTTCTGCTGAGAAATCAGAGTTTTGTCTTATTAGTTCTCCTCTGTATGTAACTTTTCATTTTTCCTGAGCTGCTCTCAGGATTCTTTCCTTTACTTTAGTTTTGAAAAGTTTGATTATAGTATGATTTGGTGATTTCCTTTTGGGGTCTATCCTGTTTGGAGTTTGTTCAGCTTTTTGAATGACTATCTTCTTGTCATTCAGAAAGTTAGGGAAGTTTTCTTCCAACAATTTATAGACAATATTCTGTATTGTTTTTCTATTTTCTGTTGCTCTCTTCCTGTTCTGAAATTCCTATCACACATAAGTTATTCTTCTTGATATGTCCGTATAAAGCTTAGGCTTTTTTCAAAGTTTTTTGTTCTTTTTTTCAGATTGTTCTCTAGTAGAAGAGCACTGAGAGATTTTTCTTCATGCTCAGTTATTTGGCTTTCCACTGATTTAATTTTATTTCTTAGTCCTTCCAGTGTATAATCTGTGTTTGAAGTCTTAGTGTTAATCTTCTGATTTTCTAATTGCAGTTTTTGTATGGTTACCTTTTTCTCAATTATTTTGCCAGTTTGTTTCCTGAATTTTTCCATAATTTTGTCTGTTTTCCTTCATCTTTCTCAGAATCCATTGACGTTACCTAACTAGTATTCTCTTAAATTCCTAATCAGGTAATCGCAATACCATTTCTGGTGATATATTTTCTGACTCTGTATTTTGATCACTTGTTTAAGGCATTCTGTCTTGTTTCTTTGTGTCAACTGAAATTGTCTGTTTTCTCCAAGACATTGTGATATTGTTTTTATATGTAGTTGATAGTTGTATATTGGTGTATTCTCAAGCACTTACCACCTGTCTTCTGATGGATATGATAGAGACCGGAAGGGTGAATGCAGTTAGTTCTCTTTTGACTGTTTGTGTAGCATAATTAATGGAGAGTTTACATGCTTCTAGAAATAGTGGTGTTATGTCAGGTGACTGACTCCAGGCAGAGCCAAGGCTGTGCGGATGGGGTGGCCTTGGCTTCTGGGTTTGGGAGGGTGGGGACTGGCCACACCCCAAGCTGCCAGGAGGACACAGAAACAAGAGAGTATTTCACCTCCTTGCCGCCATCCTTCAGCCATGTTCTGCACTCACTGGCCACTGTATCAACAGTTGTTTGCAAAAGCTCAAGAGGGCCATGCCACACCACGCTAGCCCAGAGTTTGCCAGTTTTTCTTCTCTTACAGCTCCTGTTCAGCTTCCTCTTTCAGTTGACACTCATTCTACCTCTCTGACCTGTCGTCTGATGTTCAGGGTTTCAGGTTCACCATCTGTATCTGTTTCAATTGGTCTCACATGTATTTTTTTTGCTGAAGGTTCACTCATTGTGTCTACTTACTCTGCCCTCTTGCCCTAGACTCCATAAATGTATTTCTCCCATTCATCTGTACTTACACAGGGATGGCTTTTTCTTGGAGTCCTTGTGTGGCACTGTAGGCTATGCACTGAACTGTTAACCACAAAGTCAAAGTTTCAAATCTACCAGTTGCTCCTCAGAAACCCCTTTGGCTCTCAGATGGGCTGGGCCCTCCACCAAGGAGTCCGCTCAGAGACTCTGACCTCCAGCATCTCAGCTCTGCAGGTATTGTAGGTCCGGAGCTGAGCCCACCTAAATCCAAGGACCAAAGCAGCAGTTTGCCCCCACCAAACATGTGGTTCTGAACTCCCAGATAGCAGAGTGTGTGCTGGGGGAGGATAAGGGTGAGAGAACTGGTCCACCCTTCTGGCCACCGGGAGGGTGTGGGAAAAGGAAGAAGTTGCACCTTTTCTATCACCTGAACGAATGTGCTCTGCTAGGTCTTCCTCCTCTGCCAAAGCAGTTGAGCTGCATCTAGCCAGCCATTCGCCAGTGTAATATATATATATATTAGTTTATAAAGTCATTCCTTTTTTACATGTCAAATTAACATGACTTTTTAAAAATAATAACATTCGTTACTGATAAAACTGGAGCCATATCCATTCCACTGATGAAACTAACACACAGTCTTCAAGACATTCAAACTCTTTAACCCAGTAATTTCACATAAGATAAAATTCCAATAACAGGGCAATAATTTAAATTATTTCTTTTTATGACTTCAAATTTTCTTTTAAGCATATAATTATGAGCCAAACACAACTCTGACGCTTTAACATATATTTTGCTATTTGATACTCATCAAAACTCTATGGGGCAGATATTATTGTTCCATTTTTACAGATGAGGAAACTGAGCTATATAGCTAAATAACTTGCCTGAGGACACACAGTTGGGAAGTAGCTCTAACTCCAGACATAGGTTCTTTTCCACTAAGTTCTTCTGTCTAGTTTTAGAAAAGGCTGCAGACAGAGCTACATAACACACAAGATAATTTCAACTAAAGAAAAACAATAGTGAAGATATAAAACAGAGCCAGGAATGAAGCTAGCAATACATATCATTTGACTTATATACGTGTTAAAAGAGGGCCGCAAAATTGGATAAAAGTTTTCTAGAAGCCTGTAGATAAAGGGAAATCTGATCAGTTATACAATTCACAGTACTTATGAAACAAAACTGAATCTGACAACCACATGATTTACTGTGCTGGGAATGACAGATTGAAGAAGAGTGGTGTTGCACTCATCGTCAAAAAGAATATATCAAGATCTGTCATGAGGTACAACGCTGTGATAGGATAATATCCATGCACCTTAAAATACGAACTGATAAAGATCAAAGACCACAGCTTTCGGTATTGATTGCATCTCAATGTAAAGAAAACAAAAATCTTCACCACTGGACCAATAAACAACATTCTAATCAACAGAGAAATTAATGAAGTTGTCAAGGACTTAATTTTTCTTGAATCAGCCATCAACATTCATGGAAGCAGCAGTCAAGAAATCAAACGATGTATTACATTAGGCAAATCTCTTGCACAAGACCTTTTTATAAAGTGTTGAAGAGCAAAGATGTCAGCTTGAGGACTAAGGTGCACCTGATCCAAGCCATGGTATTTTCAATAACTTCATATGGATGTGAAAGCTGGACAGTGAATAAGGAAGACCATAGAAGAATTTATGTTTTTGAGTTATGGTGTTGGAGGAGAATATTGAAAGTGTCATGGG
>NW_006410004.1:0-2651 GCF_000296735.1 Chrysochloris asiatica | reverse complement strand
GAGGAACCAGTCACTGGAAAGGGATATCATGTTTGATAAGGTGGAGGGTCAGAGAAAAAGAAGAGGACCCCCAGAGAGATGGATTGGCAATGTGGCAGCATCAGTGGACTCAAGCATTGCAATAATTGTGAGGTTAGTCCAGGACTGGGCAGTGTTCCATTCTGTTTTGCATAGGGTCACTATGTCTCAGGACTGACTCGATGGCACCTAACAACAAAACAACATGAAACAGAAACTGCACTATTAATTGAAAGATTGGCAGTTCAAATCTATTCAGTAATCCCACAGAAGAAAGGTCTGGTGATTTTCTTTCTTAAACGGTAATGAAAAACCCTATGGATCATAGTTCTACTCTGAAACATGTGGGATTGCCGTGAGTTGTAATCGACTTGACAGCAATGAGTATGAGATAAAAGCAGAACAATTACTCAGGAAAAGATAAAGTACTCTGGACAGTTAAGCCAGACATAAATTTATTCCAGATGTTTTCATGAGAAGAAATATCATGTGAGATAATGAATAATAGTCCCAACAGCATACTTGAGTAGACAAAACAACTACTTCTACTGAGCTGAGTCTTCCAGCTTTCTTCACATCAAAATGTTGTAACAGGTCAGCAGTACATGATCCAGGTGCTCATCTATGTTGATGTGGAGACTGTGGAGTACCTGAAATGGAGAGTGCTGAATATCCCTTAAACAATTCTTGCACTGATAAACATTGCTCTCCAGGAGATAAACATTGTGCTTTTCAACAAGTAGCTAAAATTCAGCTTGTTTATTTGACAGAGAGACTCATATGCATTAAGGACCATTGGATTAGGAGTTGAGAACAGCCAAAAATTATGAATGATCAATTATGCCCCAATAAACATGATGCTTAAGAAGTATATCAACCCTATGAATATTTTCTCAGACTATAATGTTAGATAAAGCAGTACGAGAAACTTTGTGTAATATATGCTCAACAACAGTGTTTAAAATATGTATGCAGGGAGAGGAATCCAGGTTTTCTTATGGAAATTAAATTTTTCCTTTATTTACTGGAATGATGGTTCTGGCTGTGTGTCACCGAGTTGGTTCTGACTTATAGTGAACTTATAAGTATAGGGTGAGCCGAAACTATAAATCTTTATGGAAGTAGAAAGCCTCCTCTTTGTCCCACAGAATAACTGGTAGATTTGAACTACTGACCTTGTGGCTAGCAGCCCAGCTCATAAGACAACTTCCTGGGAAGGTTGAATGATCTCAGAAAGCAGCAGCTGTTTTTAGTTGCTAATTACATGGCCTTCAGTTTTAAAAGGCCATCAAATCTGGGTGAAAAGAAAAAAAACAGTTTTTGTTGTGTCTTATTTTCTATGCATGGAGAGATAAAAGCAGTGAAGGGGAGCCAAATTGGGGGAGAGGGTGCAAAGAGACAGGGTTTTGGAGGAGGTGGGACTTAATGGTGGCTAGGGTGGAGGTGCAGTGAAGTTCACTGTCAGCCATACCACAGAATACCAGGCAAAGCACATCCAGGGCAGAGCTCCAAAACTCGGAACCACATAGCTAGGAATATTTTATAAGTTTGAAGGCTTATAGCTAGTGGAACTTGAAGCAGAAGTAAGAAATTGTGTACTTTTGAATATGCTGGGTTCAGAGGCCCGCAACCAACATCATGGGTGAGACCAAACGGCAAGACTAAGTGGGGGAGCAGAAACACACAGAAAAATGCTGCGGGAACCTTGGAGCAAAGGTGGACAATACACTTTGTTGGTTTTGCTTTGTTCTGAACACAAAAAGCATGAACTCAACAAAGGAAGACACACAGAACAAAAAAAGCAGCAACACCACAAAAAAACAAACATAATGGCAGCAATTAATCCATACCTATCGATAATTGCACTGAATGTAAACAGATTAAATGCACATGTTAAGAGACAGAGAATGGCAGAATGGATAAGAAAACAAGATCCTTCAATATGCTGTTTGCAAGAGACACACACATCTCACAGCAAAACAGATGAAAATTTAAAGGATGGAAAAAAATATACCAAGCTAAGTGCAATAAAAAATGAACAGGAGTGGCAGTACTAATCTATAATAAAATAAATGTTAAGGAAAAACACAGCATAATAGATAAAGATGGACATTATCTCATCATTAATGGGACAATTGAACAAGATGACATAACCATAATAAATATCTATGCTCCCAATGAAAGCGCTCCCAAATATATAAAGCAAACTCTAATAGATTTGAAGAAAGAAATAGATGAATCTACAATAATCATGGGTGATTTTAATACACTGCTTTCAAAATTGGATAGAACAACCAGAAAGGAATTTGACGAAGACACAGAAGAACTAAACAACACAATCAGTCAATTGGACCTCATAGATGCATACAGAGCATTCAACAACTGTACAACACACATTCTTTTCCAGTGTACATGGAACATTCTCTAGAATAGACCATGTCTTAGGACACAAAACAAATCTCCATAAATTTACAAATATCAAAATACTACAAAGCATCTTCTCAGACCACAGTGCTATCAAATTAGAAATCAACAATAGGAAGACCAAGGAAATAAAGTCAAATACATGGAAACTGAATAACAACCTGCTGAAAAGCGATGGGGTAGTAGAAGAAATTAAACATGAATTCACA
>NW_006410003.1:13210-19033 GCF_000296735.1 Chrysochloris asiatica | reverse complement strand
TTTCTTCCAAAAGCTCTTCAACTATCTCCTCTGTGGACTTGTGTGATTGTTCCTGTTCTGGAATGCCAATAATTCTTAAGTTATTCTTCTTCATGTTGTCCAACATGTGTCTTAGGCCTTCTTCAGATTTTTTTTTATCTGTTTTTGTTTTTGCTCTCCTATCTTAGTAGTGTTGAGAGATTGATCTTCTAGCTTACTAGTTCTGGCTTCTAACTCTTGGATTCTACTCCTTTGCCCTTTCAGTGCATTGTCCATTTCTGATATTCTATTATTAATCATTTGGACCTCTTTCTGTAGGTTTTGCATTGTTTCCAATGCTGTATCTATTTTAAATGATTGTTCCTGTAGCACTTTCCTGACTTCTTCTTTACTTTTCTCAACTCCATTGTATAGTGTTTTGATACATTTTATAATCATTTTTTTCTGAATTCCTTCTCAGGCTTTTCCAAAGCCTGCCCATCTTCCAGTATGGAGTGTAGGTCTATTTCCAGCTCATTTGCCTCAGTCATTCTGTCTTGTTTCTGAACATGTGCTGATATGGTCATCTTCTTATTTTTTGGACATATTCAGGAGTTATTTGTGGCCTTAATTGCTTTCAGGTAGATGTGATCAGGAGATGGGCTTTCCTTCTACCTGAGTAATTTCAAGATGCCACTGTTGGTGGTTGTGACGTAACTCAGTATTTAATTTTTGTCCTGTTTCCTTTTTAGTTTGCCTGTCCCGTTCCACAATCCCCTTCCTAGTGATAAACAGTTCCGGGCTGGCTGTGGCTGTTTTGCACTGCCATTTGGTTTTAAGTGGAAACTGTCACTTTAAATTTCAAGGAGATTTGTGCTCATGCATAGTAGAACCCTCTGGCACATGGGGGTAGGGTGTCCATTCACTCAGGCACTCTCTCTAGTCACCAGAATGGAGGTGTGCAGACGGCCAGAGACCAATAAACAGATACACAAAAAAGAATGTCCACATCTTTATCTCCGTGGTTCTGTCAGGCATTTGTGGCTGCTCTGCTCCTTCCCCTGCTTGGTCTCATCCAAGATGGTGGCTCCAGGAGCAGCTGAGTATCTTGAATTAGAAAGCAATGGATTTCTTGCTTCTGCTGCAAATTCCCCTAGCTGTAAGCCTTCCCACCTTCTAAATATTCTTTTCTATGTGGGTCAGAGTTCTGGGACCATCCCTTGAGCCTGCTTTGTCCAGTATTCTGTGTTGTTGCTGATGGAGCTCCTCACTGCACTTCCACCTGATCAACCATCTTGCTTGTTCTTCCAATTATACACTGTTTTGTAAACCAAATTAATTGTTATAGAGAAACCTTCAGAATAGCATTTATCATTACAGTAGGTGTGCTATAGAACAACATGCATTGTTGTAAGTGTTATAGTCTACCTTCTCTGGGAAGCACACTCTGAAGCCCAGATCGGTCTTTACACAGGAGGTTTACACTGTGGGCTAATGTGCTGGACTGCAAAGTCAGTTTGAATCACCAGGTTGGTGGTGCAAGCTCACCAGTCGCTCCTTGGAAATCCTATACAGTCACTATGAGTTGGAACTGACTTGACGGCACTTAACAACAACAACAACAATACTCTTAGAAACAACTCTCATCAGGACTTGAACAAATCAGGGCTGTACAAAGGGTGATGTTGACTGTCATGCACCTTTAACAGTGAGCCTAGAAGATCTTATGATGGGCTTGGAAGCTGGGATGGCTTTTCAAAGTTGTTCCTGTTGAGGCATGAAGACCAGGCTTGAACATTGATTAATCAACAGATGCTAGCTGCCAGGGAGAGGTGTGACCTTGGAGAAATTGACCAAGGACAGTTTCTGGAGATGGTGGAACCCTCCACAGATGTTTCTCCCAGTAGCTGGCAATGAGTACCTCGATTGCACTACAGCATACACAGCAATGGAGTCCTTGTGTGGTGCTGCAGGATAATGTGCACCAATGCAGTAGGCAGTTCAAGCCCACCAGCTGCTCCTTAGAAATCCTATACTGGGTCACTATGAGTCGGACCAACTTGACGGCACTTAGCAACAACAGCAACATACACAACAATTTCAGTTTTTATTCAGAATGGAAACCAGCCTTTTCTCCTTGTGCTTTAGGGCTTTTACAGAAGGCAAACAATGTAGTGGTTAAAAGCAGGACTTTGGAGTTGTTTCTAGTCCTGTGTTCTGTGGTTTGGGGCTACTGCACTACATCTTGATTTTTTCAACTTGAAATTGAGGCTAATGCTACCTATCCATAAATACTCTTATGGGAATGTAATAACATGGTGTATGGGAAGCACTTAGCACAAGGCCTGATGTTTGGTAAGCACTTAATAACTTTGCTATTGTATTTTATAAAGCTTTTTCTGTTGAGAGCACAGCACAGTTATGTGACAGTTTTTGGCAACAAAGGACAAGAAGGGGCTTCACTACTCTCCACTGAGGCATTTAAAAATCTGCTCATTTGGGCGGTATGTGAAGGCGGTGGTTCTGATTGCAGGCTGGGTCACGGGATGTTCACAACACGAGGGCAGTTGGTACAGGCTGTTGTAGGTGATGGCGGTGCAGTGAGGGCCACCGCAACCCTGTGAAAATGAGGAAATCTTGGCACAGAGATAAAGTCATCAAACCCAGATAATACAGTAAGTGGTCCAACTGGGATCCCAAACGGCAGGCTAACTCGAGTCCACACCTTTAATCACTACACTAGAATGGTCTATCAGCAAGTCCTTAAAGATGATTTGTGGGTATTCAGAAAACAGCAGTTTCTTGAACAATAACAATCAAATGGTGTTAGACATGATCTTTTATCCATTAATGGGAATCCCTCAGACCATCAACTGGGAAACCATGGCAAGGCTTGCTTCTGAATTAACACCCAAAGTGTGTGCAAAAAGATTTGACGAACTGAAGAACAGTGTTAGTTCACCTGTTGACATCCATTATGATCCGCTCGTGGTCTCTGAGGAGAGTCCTGTTGAAACTTTAGTCATATACATCAAGTCCTCACTTCTTGATATACAGAGAGAATTTCAGGAAGCTCCAATAGGTTAGGAAGACATAGTATAGCTTCCACAAGGAACTGTTTTTCAGAAAGCGAAAATTGTACTACTCACAATAGTGTAGAAAAGACAGAAGAATTGGAAGTCCCAAATGTGGTGATCCATGTATGTAATGAAGCAATAAACTTGAAAGTAAATTTTATTTGTCTCCAAGATCTTTTGGTATCAGAAATGATACCTTTGCTGAATATTTATCTATGGATGCCTAGAGCTGGGAAGAGGTGGATGTTTCCAAGTGTTCACTGTGGCATTCACATCTTCAACTGGTTGATAAGGAACACCAAAGATTGTGAGATGCCCCTGTTAAAACCAGGAAATGTCATTTGTATTGTTCTTTCTTAAAATGTTGAAAGTGGATTAATTGGTTGAACAATCAAGTCTTTTATTCAAAGGCATCTTTTGTTGGACTAGAATCTCTAACCTTTCAGTTAGTGGCTAAACATATTAAGCATTTGCACCACCTAGGGACTCTTTTCCTATGGTCGAAGGGTCCAGAATTGGGATAAACTAAATTGAGAAACCCAACTTTTGCCACTCCTGGATCTGGAGAGGAAAGAAGTGCTCAGGGAGCTCTCAATCCTTTGCTGAGGGGGAAATTATGCTAGAAATTCCAAGTGTTGCTCATTTATGTTTAGATTAATGTAATCCTTAGAGATTTCTTGAAATGCTTTCTCCCCAAATATATACCTTTTCTCTCTGTTCCTAATCAAATGTCTGTAATCTTGATCATCTGCAGCATGAACATAACCTTTTACCATTGTTGTTATTGTTGTTAAGTGCCGTCAAGTTGGTTCTGACCCATAGCGACCCTATCTAGGGTTTCCGAGGAGCAGCTGGACTACTGACCTTGCAGTTCAAATGGCTTTGCAGTCTGGTGCATTAACCCACAGTGCCACACCAGGACTCCTTACCACTGTTAAGCATGCCAAATATATTATTAAATTAATGGATTAAAAAAAAGATGCTTTTTTTGGCTCATCCTTGGCAGTCTGATTCTCTAGTCTCAGCAACAGCCTGTCACAGAGTCAAGCGACACACTTTATCCACTTCATAAATGCATGTTTTTCAAGTTGGAGTTCCATATGTAGGAAGCAGCAACTGCCAAACTCAGCCCACTTCAACTGACCACCAGTAAGCGCCTTCCTGCCTTTTTATAAGGTTCACAAACCTCTGTATCTGCTAATTCCATTAGATGGGGCATTGTGGTGCAAAGTTGTATTTTTCAATTGCTCCTACTATCTTTTATTCCACTGATCCCCAAGCTTGCAGCTGGTGTCTGAAGATTTGAGCAGATTTGGCAGTCTGGAGGAATGACTCTTTAACTTGAGGGATCAGATCCCTCCACATGGTTAGGGTCAGAGGAAGAAGTATTGCAAGTGCAGTTTATGTCAGAACAGAGGTGGAACAGAACTGATAATAGATTATATTGAATTGAGAAGTGAGGTTAGATTGTACCAGCAGGAGCATACTACTTAGGTTGGCAGTTAAGAGACTGGTCCTAGTCTCCACTTCTCCAGGCCTGTTTTGTTTATCACTGTCTGGTGATGCAATGTTTAGCACATATTGCTCATTGAATAAAGTAATGATGATTACGAGAGGACTTCAAAATATTCATGAAAAATGAAACTGAAAGATAATGGAAAATTTCCACGATCTTTAAAAATTATTGTCTGGCTGTGACCTTACCCAACTCCCAGTATCTTTGGGACTCAGATCTATGCCATTAGTCTTGTGCAACCCAAGCTGTACACTCTGTATAACTGAGAAATCACCTCAGATGCCTTCCAAATTCCCTCTTGTTGAAGAAAACAAAAACCAAAAGCTAGGATTGGAAAGGAATGATAGAATGCTTTTTGTTCCTTTTCTTTTCTTTCTTTCTTTTTTTTTTAAAGAGTAATTTAACGTTTTGTACCACGAGCCTATTTCATATGTGTGTTGCAATGCTTAGCTCCTGAATGAGCATTGTCTTAGTTAACTAGAACTGTAATAATAAAATATGACAAAATGAGTGTCTTTAGAGAACAGTAAAATGGTGTGGTGCTATGGGTTAATGCGCTGGATTGCAAAGTTGCTTTGAACCACAAGTTTGGCTGTTCAAGTTCATCAGTTGCTCCTTGGAAATCCTATACAGGGTTGCTATGGGTTGAAACTGACTTGATGGCACTTAACAACAACGATATGTCTTCTCACATTTCTGGAGGTTAGAAGTTCAAATTTAGGATGTTGATAGGACCATGTTCTCCCTGTCTGCTTTAGAGTAAGATCTTTCCTTGTCTTCTTCACCTTTTGGTAGCCCTGGGAGTTCTTTGGTGTTCCTTAGCTTGTACCAGGGCTTCAAAAGTTTGTGGAAAAATGGAATTAAAAGATAATGGAACCATGCTCACCACTGATAAGGGGAAGTGAAAGAAAAACAGCAATGAAGCTGCAAGCTAAGCCCTACAATATTCAATCGACTTTTGTGAACCTGGGTGGAGACCTGGTTGGCCAGCAGTGTGGCAAGACCTGGGGACTCTTGGGCCCAGAGCCAGTGACATAGCCACAGAGAACTAGAGTGGAGAGTGAAGCGTCCAGCTGATAAGAAGATAGGGCACAAGAACACTCACACTTGCAGATAATACCCACTTGACGTGCCTTCAATGACTGGATGATCAGAGTTCAACCAGCAGAAGAAAGAAGAGGAAAAAAAAGAGTAATCTGATACAATTGGATGAACTTGACCTACACCTATGGATGTAGTAGCTCAAAAGAGGGAACAAATCCGTACAGCAAG
>NW_006410003.1:10262-12749 GCF_000296735.1 Chrysochloris asiatica | reverse complement strand
TTTAGACACAGAGAGGCAGAGGGGCTGTGTGCTGATGACCGGTGGGCAGGCTTGTAGTATATACTACATGTTGATGATGCATGGAGGGGATTGTAACCATAGCAATAAAACAATATATGATAGGATGAATGTAAAACTAATGTTCGCCCATGTAAACTATCACGTAATTCACAATAAAACATTAAAAAAAAATCCTTGTAGTTAAAGCTAACCCCCTCCCCCAAACCTGATGTTACCCCATGTAAACTATCACTCAATTCACAATAAAAACTTAAAAAGAAAAAAAAAAGATAATGGAGAAGTTAATCTTACATTCCAGGAACAGCGGACCCTAGGACCATCAAGAGAGAAGACATGAGCCGAACGTGGGAACCAGAGAAGCAGTGATACCAGAGATGGAAGCAGAGATAAAGGCATGGAGAGAGAGAGCAGCTGAGGACTCCAGACTCATGGGAAGAGAAAGGCTGTGTGCTGGCAGCCAGGAGGCAGACTTGCAGAATGTGCCCTTTGGTTGTTTAAATGAATATATATTCCCGAGTGCTTCAAAACAGAGGGAATAGAAGAAAACACTGTTAAATGATGATGCATGGAAGGGATTGCAATCATTGTAATGAAATGAATACAATAGGATAAGTGAAAAACTGATGTTTTCCCATGTAACTATTATGTAATTCACAATAAATGTTTTAAAAAAGAAAAGATTATTGAAGTATCCCACAGACTCTTTGAAGCTCCCTTCTAGATGTGTCCTCACATGCTGTATGACACATTCTCCTCTCTTTGCCCCTCTGATAAAACACCACTCAGAAGGCATTGTGATTAGGACCCACCTACTGTGATATGATTTAACTCATTGTTTTTACTATTATTAACATTATTATTAACTTTTTATAGTGAATTGAATGAAGGTTTACAGAGCAGTTTTACATTTGTGAATGTAAAACTGAGCAGATCATCAGTTTTACATTCACAAATCATATACTTTGCTTCATTACATGGTTGCAATCCCCTCCTTTTACCTTCAGTTAATAGCATTTACCTCTATTCACTTTAACTATTCCATTCCTACCTGTGTCTCACTCTACTTTCATCTTTCCTCTGCTAACCTCTCTTTGTTGTCGGCCCTATCAACCATGTTAACATGTCTAACCTCTAGCCATGAATGATTTTCCCTCCCTGCTCTCCCTCTTCCCTGTAACCATCATTGATTTTGTCTTTAATCAAGAAAACCTTAAAAAAAAAATTTTTTTTTTTTGTTTACAACATTCGTCTCTTAACAATGTTTGTCCTTTTGTGATTGACTAATTTTACTCAGCACAATGTCCTATAGGAGTCCTGGTGTGGTGCTGTGGGTTAAAGCACCAGACTGCAAAGCTGTTTGTACTGCGAGGTCAGTGGTTCAAGCTCATCAGTTGCCCCTCGGAAACCCTATACAGGGTTGGAACTGACTCGACGGCACTTAACAACAACAAGAACAATGACCTCTAGGTTCAACCATATTGTGAGGCACTTCACAGGTACATCTTTATTCTTTAATGATTTGTATTATTCCATTGTGTGTATGTACCAAAGTTTGTTTAACCATTCTTCTGTTGATGGACATTTAGGCTGTGACCATCTTTTTGATATGTATCTTATAGACAGGATATTGAAGGACCCTGTTTTCTTATCCAGTCTGCCCTTTATGTCTCTTAACTGGCACAGTTACTCTATTTATGTTCAGTGCACTTATCCATAGGTATGAATTGTTGATATTTTTCTGTGTGTGTTTTTTTGTGGTGCTGCTGGATTCTTTGTTCCATATAATTTTCTATGCTGACTTCATTTTGTTTGTGGGTTTTCTTGTCATTTTCATTTCTGTTGTGTTAATGCTTACTAAATCTTTCTGATTTTCCTCTTTTTTAATTTGATGTACAGGTGTATTATTTTTCTTTGAGGTTACCCTGTAATTTATCAACTTTTCCCACCTTTTTAAAATGGTCTGTTTTATCTTGAAATCTACCTGACTGCCTTGCCGTTTGGAAGTTCTGTATTTATAACAGTCCCTCTTTTTACTTTGTAGTTGACTTCATTGTGCATTGATATTGCTGGTTTCCTATTTTCAATCTTATAGATCTGTTTTACTTTAGTTGCTTCTATATCTGTGTTGGAGTCCTAGTGTGGAGCTGTGGGTTAATGCAAAGTCAGTTTGAACTGCAAGGTCAGAGGTTCAAGCTCACTAGCCATAGCCACTCCTTGGAAACCTTATACAGTGTCACTATGGGTCAGAACTGACTTGATGGCACTTAACAACAATGACAACAACAGCATACCTGGATTGAGTTCTGGGTGGTGTTGTCATGAATGGTAACTATAGCTTGTTGCCTGTTGTTGTTGATTCTATGTCCAAAGAATACCTATTAGCATTTTTTGTAAAGTTGGTCTGGTCACGACAAATTCCTTTAATTTCTATTTATCAGGAAATGTCCTAATTGTACCTGTATATTT
>NW_006410003.1:6442-7289 GCF_000296735.1 Chrysochloris asiatica | reverse complement strand
TTGTTCCTGTTCTGGAATGCCAATAATTCTTATGTTATTCCTCTTCATGTCATCCAACATGAATCTTAGGCTTTCTTCAGATTTTTTTTTATCCTTTGTGGGGTTGTTGTATTTGTAAAAACAAATAGTACAATTGTTGGACCTGGAAGGGAGAAATCTCTTGGGGGTGGGGAGTGCTCCTGCAATTCAAGGAACTCATGTGGTAGTTGTGGAAGGGATGTGATAGCACACTTACTGGCTCTAGATGGAATTCCTATTTGCCTTAGTGTTATCTATGTTCAGGGCACTTAATCAAAAAGTACTTTATGGGGGCCCTTGATGGAACTGATTTCAGTGTCTATTAGGACTAAAGGGAAGTTAGTGGCAAGATGACTCGTTAAATGCTGGTTTGGTGGCTCTGTGGGTTTTGTAGGTCTGGAGCTGAGCCCACCTGGAATCAGACACCAAAGCAGCTGGCCCCTGACTCACATTGTCATGGTTCCCAACCACATGGCTCCAGACTCTTGTAGAGCAGGGTCTGCACTGAGAGTGAATGAGGGTAGGAGCTGATCACACCTCTGACCACCAGGGAAGCATGGCACTGGTGCAAATCTGCTGTGTCAGCCCTCCCTCTGCTGCCAAAGCTGCTCACAAGATGGTGGTGTTCACCAGTCAGTCTCCCTCTCTCATGTCCCTGCTTAGCCTCTTCTCCCAGCTCTCTGATCTTTCTTCTGATGTTTTGTTGTTAAGTGCCTTCTAGTTGATTTTGACTAATAGCAACCCTGCATAGGGTTTCTGAAAAGTAACTGGTGAGTTTGAATTGCTGACCTTGGGGCTCAAACTGATCCTGCAGTCCAGTACTTTATCC
>NW_006410003.1:0-5917 GCF_000296735.1 Chrysochloris asiatica | reverse complement strand
GAAGGTCCTTATTTCTTCTGTTTCAGCTCCCTGGTATCATGGAGATCTCCATGCGACTAGGACTAGATATCTCTCTCCACCCATCTTTGCTTCTTTCTTGCTTGTTTAATCTCTTATATGTCAAGAAACTGACTCAAGATACACCCTACACTAATTCTGCTTCATTAACATAATAAAGAAACCCAATTCCCAAGTGAGATTATAACCCCAGGCATAGAGGTTAAGATTTACAACATGTATTTTCTGGGGACACAAAAAGATGTTTATTCTGTATCGATAAACTCTACTTGTTAGGGCTGCAGCTGGGAAGGGACCCTTATATACTAAGTTAATAATTTAATAATGAAATGGGGGATGAGCAAATTTTGCTACCATTTTTATTTGTTGTTGTTGATATGCACTATCGAGTTGATTCTGACTCATAGTGACCCTGTATAAGATTTCCAAGAGGTCTAGAAATTAACTACAATTTGTTCTCAGTTTTCCCTTTTCTTAGAACGCATTTAAAAAAAAAATCTATATTATTATATATTTTGTAATTATTATTGTTGTTTAATAGCATCTGGTCACTATGTGTAATTGAGTTTAAAGGTTTTATAAATCTCTGATGAATAATACAGTAGTCACCCTAGCTTATACATAGTTCAAAGCCAGTTAAATCCCAGGAGCTGAGGCAGGCAGAGGGTTTAATCACATTATGTGTTTCTGTCCACATTCCTACTCCATCTAGTTCCTTTAGGGAAAAGCCTCTTTTTGTCATGATCAGCCAGAGGTGAGCAATGAGGGAAAGATGGATTTTCATTAAAACTCGAGGCTTTGCATAAAATTTCTTTATCTGTCTGAACATCTGATAGGAGCAGAGCTTTGAAACCGATCTCAAATTGGATTGTGTATCCATTTTGATTTTGAATGATACTGAGTTATGTAAACATTTTCCCTGAGTTATGGCAAATGTTTAACTGAGAAATTTTAAGACAACATATTTATATGAATTGTCTGCTTCCTAAAACAATAACCATGTCTACATCCTGTGTATTTCTTTGGAAATAGATACCATTCTTTTTTTCCCCCCAACTAGGCGATTCATATGAATTACAGTGTTGTTGTTTTTTTCTATGAAAGCATTAACATTTTTTCCATGAAAATTTCATTTCATTGTTTCTAGTTCAGACATGACCAGAGCATAAAGACACTATCATTTGATGTTAGAAAAGTCAATTAACGATAATAAAATCTCAAGCCTATTGATTCAAGTGGAGGTGGTGTTTATCAAGACACTGATAAATTATGTGGATTTAAAAAATGTAATCTGCTATTTACAGTGGTAAATTTTTAGAATGGCATGAGTGAGGCTTTTTGTCCATCAAGGATACCCAGGCTGTCTCCTGTGATACTACACTCCCAAGAGAAATCTGGCCCTACCCTCTGTTGTCCTCATTTTGTTCCGGGTTAGACTGCTCTTGGACACTATTTTCAGAGCTAGGATGAGAATCTGACCTCTATCGATGTCACTGTAGACCTTGATATGTGGTTTGTATATGGATGGGAGGAAGTTAGGAAATCACTGGTCTTCCCTTTGTCCTCACGTGCAGCCTCCCCTCGAATCTCAGAGGTATGTGAGACGGCTTGTGAAAGTGAGTATGAAGATTACTGTGTCTCTTGTTGTGGCAGGGGGATTTGTGAATCACAGAGTAGCTTTTGATTTGGTTCCTAAAGTTGGCCACAGTATTTACTAGCTAGGCAGCCTTAAACAGTTTTATCCAGGGCTTCCAACTGGTTCATTAGGGTTCAACCCCCACTGCTGAGAATTTGCATTTCCATGACTCCTCCCCTATATATAATTAATCAGAAACTACATTTTAACAAGATCCTCAGGTGATTCTACTTGTTGCTGTTGTTAGGGGCCACTGAATTGGTACTGACTCATAGTGACCCTGGGCACAGCAGAATGAAACACTGCCCGATCCTGGGTCAACCTCACTATTGTTGCCATGCTTGAGACCATTGATGCTGCCACTTGACCACTCCATCTTGCTCGAGTCTTCCTCTTTTTCTCTGAGCCTCTGCCTTACCAAACATGATATCCTTCTCCAGCGACTGATCCCTCCTGACAATATGTCTAAAGTATGAGACAAAGTTTGGCCATCCTGGCCTCCAAGCAGCATTCTGGCTGCACTTCTTCCAACACAGATCTGTTGGTTCTTTTGGCAGCCCATGTCACTTTCAATAGTCTCCTCCAACACTATAACTCAAAAAGCATCAATTCTTTTAAGGTGATTCTTATAGGTCTTGTTAAAATGTAGTCTTATTCAGTATATCTGGGGTAGAAATGCAAATTCTCGACAGGGGTTCAAACTGGAGTGAACCTGTTAAAAGCTCTGGTTTATCATCTGTAAAAATGGGAATCACCATTTGTGCTTCATAGGATGAAACTTTGATAATGTAAGGTGCCTACAGTAGCAATGGACACACAGTTTCTTTGTCTATGTCTGCTTATTTCTATAATATGGGTCCTAATCACAGTCTTCCACTCAGCTGTCAGTCTGTCCTACTGCAGTGCCTTGCATTTTGTTGTGATGCTGGAAGCCATGTCACTGGTATTTTCAAATACTAACAGGGTCACTCATGGTGGAAAGGTTTTAGCAGAGCATCCAGACTAAGACCAGACTAGGAAGAAGGACTAGGTGTCAACTTTTAGGGATTAACCACTGAAAACCTTATGAAAAGCTGCAGAACATTGTCTGATGCAGTGCCTGAAGGAAAGATGAGCCCCTCAGGTTGGAAGGCATTCGAAATACAATTGTCTTCTCAAAGAAAAGTAGACCTTAGTGACATGAGTGGAGCTTTCAGGACTTTCATTTGCTGACAGAGCATAACTCACAATGAGGAGAAACAGCTACAAGCATCCATTAATGACATGGGATGTGAAAGTATGAATCTAGAAAAATTAGAATGAATTAAAAACAAAATGGAGCACATAAAGATTGCTATCCTAGGTATTAGTGAGCTGAAATGGGGCAGGTATTTGCCATTTTGAATAAGGCAATCATATAGTTTACTATGCCAGTAATGACAAGTTCAAGAGGAATGGTGTCACATTCATCATTTTCAACAAACTGATGTGGGCTTGAAGCACTAACTAACCTATACCAAGAAATTTGGAAATCAGCCACTTGGCTAACCACCTGGAAGAAATCCATATTTGGGTCCATTTCAAATAAAGGTGACCCTACAGAATGCAGAAATGATGAAACACTATCATTAATATCACACACAAAAAACATTTTGCTGCCGGTGATTAAAAGATGGTTGCAGCGGCACATCACAGGGAGCTGCCAGAAGTTTAAGCTGGATTCAGAAGAGGATGTGGAGAGAGAAATCATTGCTGATGTTGAATGGATCTTATCTAAAAGCAGAAAATCCCAGAAAGATGTTTACTTGTATTTTATTGCCTAGGCAAAGACATTTGACTGTGAGGATCATAATAAACTATGGATAACATTGAGAAGAGTGGGGATTTGAGAATACTTGTGCTCTTGTGGAACTTATACATAGACAAAGAGTCAGTTGTTTGAACAAAACAAGGGGATGTTGTGTGGTTTAAAATCAGGAAAGATGTGCATCAATCTGTATGCTGAGCAAATAATTCCAGAAGCTGAAGAAGAATGTGGCATCAGGATTCTAGTAAGGCTCATTAATATTAGTGCAGATGACATGACCTTGCTTGCTGAAAGCAGAGAGAACTTCATCTCACTGATGAAGATCAAATACTACAGCCTTCTGTATGGATTACGACTCAATTGAAAGAAAATGAAAATCCTCACAACTGGGTCAATAAACATCAGGATAAATGGCAAAAAGATTGAAGTTGTCAAGGATTTTATTTCACTTGCATCTACAATCATGGAAGCAACTATCAATAAATCAAACGATGTAGTATTGCACTGGGCAAATCTGCTGTACAAGACCTTTTAAAATGTTAGGGAGCAAAGATGTCACTTTGAGGACTAAGGTGCACCTAACCCAATCCCTGGTGTTTTCAATTGCTTCATATGCATGTGAAAGATGGACAATGAATACTGAAGACTGAAGAAGAATTGATGCATTTGAATTATGGTGTTGGTGAAGAATATTGAAAATACTATGGAATGCCAGAAGAATAAACAAATCTGTCTTGGAAGAAGTACAGTGAGACTGCTCCTCAGAAGCCATGATTTTGTTTCACGTACTTTGGACATGTTTTCAAGAGGGGTTTGATGTTGTTAAGTGTCGTTGAGTCCATTTCAACTCATAGGGACCTTGAGTGAGTTTTTTGCAGTTGGTGAGCTTGAACCACTGACCTTGTGGTTCAAACTGACCCTGTGGTGTAGTGTTTTATCCCACAGTGACACATCAGGAGTGACTAGTCCCTGGAAAAGGAGCCAGAGAGTTAGTGGTAAAGAGGAAGAGCCTTTTATCTTCTTCACAATCTAATCCCATTCAGTGCTATGTTTACCTTCATAGCAGCAAGGAAAAAATAATGCAAAATTTCCCTTTTGCTTCAGGGTGGGCTTACGTGTGAAACTCGGATTTCTTGGACACACTATAATTGAAAATCGGGTGACCCACATAAAGGCATTTTTAGAAGTCCAGCCTTCTGCTGTTGTTTTTGTTTACTATTAAGGTGACTATGCCTCAGTCATATACAGACAAAGTAGAACTGCCCTGTTGGATGTTTTAGGCGCATTCTTTACAGGAGCACATTGCTATGGAATTGTCACTCCCATAGACCCTCTAAGGACAGGGGATTCCAAAGAGACTGGTACCAATATCAGGGCTAACCTGCAGTGGCAGTTTTGCTTAACCATTTGAGAAAAGGTGCTTCTTTTTTAAAATGTTGCTTGAACTTAAAAAAACACCTTTTTTATTATGAATTGAGTCAACGTTTACAGAACACATCATCAGTACCCCATTCAATAAATGATATATGATGATTGTAATCCATTCCATGTACCACCAGTTAACAGTATTTAATTTTTTCCCCTTCCACCCACCCCAAACCTGCCCTGTAACCCTCATAGAATGTTTCATTTAGCAATAAAATCTTTCTTAACTTTTTACAACAGTAGTCTCATGCAATATTTGCCCTTCTGTGATTGACTAATTTCACTCAGTATATATAGTGTTTTCCAGGTTCATCCATGTTGTGAAGTGTTTTGCAGATTCTTTGTTATTCTTCAGCATTGCATACTATTCCATTGTGTGTATGTACAAAGGCTTGTTTAGCCATTCTTCTGCTGATGGACATTTAAACTGTCTCTGTCTTTTTGCTATTGTGACTAGTGCTACAATGAACATAACATGGGTGTGCATATACTTAGGTGTGTCACAGTTCTTCATTCTTGAGAATATATACCAAGTAGAGGGATTTCTGGGTCTTACAATGTTTCTATGGCCAACTTTTTGAAAAAGAGCTAGACTGTTTTCCACAGTTGTTGTTGCTTAGTGCCATTGAGTAAGATCCAACTCACAGTGACCCTATCTTGAATTTCCAGGAGCAGCAGATGGGTTTGAACTGCCGACCTTGCAGTTCAAACTGACCTTTTGGTCCAGAGCATTATCCTGCAGTGCTATCCCAGGCCTCCTTTTCTACAGTGGTTGCACCATTTACAGTTCCACCAGCAGCATAGCAGGACCCTGTCTCTCCACACCCTTACCAACATTTGTTGTTTTCTGTTTTTTGGAACTTTGCTATAAGTGCTGGAGTAAGATGTACTTCATTGTTGTTTTGATTTACATCTCTCTAATGGCTGGAGTCCTGGTGTGATGTTGTGGGCTAATGCATCAGACTGCAAAGTCATTTGAACTGCAAGATCAGTGGTTCAAGCTCACCAGCTGCTCCTTGGAAACCCTATACAGGGTCGCTATGGGTCAGAAC
>NW_006410002.1:19499-19943 GCF_000296735.1 Chrysochloris asiatica | reverse complement strand
GATATGATCATGTGGTTCTTTTCCTTTTTCTTATTTATATGATGGATTACGCTGATCATTTTCCTGATGTTGAACAATCCTTGCATCCCTTTTATGAAGCCCTCTTGGTCATGATGTATTATTTTTTTGATGTGCTGTTGGATTCTGTTGGCTAGGATTTTGTTGAGAATTTTTGTGTCTATGTTCATGAGGGATATTTATAATTTTCTTTCTTAGTGATGTCCTTCCCTGGTTTTGGTATGAGGGTTATACTTGCTTCATGAAAAGTATTAGGGAGTTTTCCATCCTCTTCTATGTTCTGGAACAATTTGAGTAGAATTGATGACAGTTCTTCTCTCAATGTTTGGTAGAATTCACCCGTGAAGCCATCTATACCTGGGCTTTTGTTGGTCGGGAGTTACTTGATGATCTGGTCAATTTCTTCTTTTGTTATGGGTTTGTTCA
>NW_006410002.1:10722-15348 GCF_000296735.1 Chrysochloris asiatica | reverse complement strand
TCTGCACCGATATCCCTCTCTATGGCAAGGAGGTCCCTTTGGGGGGCGGCGGCTTTGTCGGCTCCTGCGCCTTTGTTCGGCTTTGTTAGTTTATGCTTCCTCTCCTCTGGAAATGCAGCCTTCTAAAAGGGGTTGCTCTAGCCCTGCACTCCAAACTCTGCAAGGGGTAGAGGCACTCGCTGGCACGGGAGCGGGAGCTGTGTGCGGGCAGGCAAAAGCTCAAAATGCCTGTAATTACTCAGAAATTTGATCTTTAAAAAAAAATGAGTTCAGAATGTTGAAACATAAGACGTTATGTTTGCTCAAAGGCTGTCTGTCTGCTAGACGGAGGTTTCCTTTGTGCGATTCCACCCCTTTTCCCTGAAGCCTGTCCTACCTGAGCTGCCTGGTCAGGGAAGTGCCGGAAGTCCTTTGGGACCTTAATTTGCTGATGGAGCACATCTCAAAATAAGGAGAGACAGCTGCAAACATCCATTAATAATCAAAATATGGAAAGTATGAAATTAGGAAAATTGGAAGTTGTCAAAATTGGAATGGAATACATAAAGGTCAACATCCTTGGTATTAGTAAGCTGAAAAGCACTGATATTGACTATTTTGAATCAGACAAGCATATGTTTTACTATGCCAGGAACAACAAATTGAAGAGGAATTGCATCCAATTAACTGTCAAAAAGAACATTTCAATATCTCTCTTGAAGTATAATGCTATCTGTAATAGGATAATATCCATGCACCTACAAGGAAAAACAAAGTACTGGTGTGGCACTACTGGATAATGCACTGGTCCACAAAGTTGGTTTGAACTGCAAGGTTGGTCGTTCAAATCCACTAGTTGCTCCTCAGAAACACTTTACAGGGTCACTTTGAGTAAGAACCAACTTGATGGCATTTAACAACAACAAGGAAAACCACTTAATGCCACTATTTTCAAATTTAAGCACTGAACACTAAAGACAATGATGATGATATTTGCCCCATTAAAAAAAAAATGTGAAGAATTCTACCAACTTTGAAATTGATCAAACATACATTCAATGTGTACTGACAATTATTGGTGACTGGAATGCAAACTTTGGAAACAAAGAGGAAGGATTAGTATTGTAAAGCAAGGCTTGGTGATAGAAACAATGTTGGAAACTTTATGATAGAATTCTGCAATGCCAACAACTTATCTTTGCAGATGTCTTTTATAAACAACATAAAAGATGACTGTATACATGGACCCCACCAGATAGAATACAGAGGTATCAAGTTGACTACATCTGTAAGAAATGAGGGTGGAAAAGCTCAATATCATCAACCAAAACAAGATCAGAAGCAGACATTGGAGCAGCCCATCAATTGCTCACATGCAAGTTCAGGCAGAAGCTGAAGAAAAATTTTAAAAATCCATGAAAGTCAAAATACGACCTTAATTTTACCACCTGAATTTACAGACCATTTCAAGAAATATTTGATGCATAAGATACTATTGATCAAAGTCCAGAAGAGTTGTGGAATGACATTATTTGACAGGAAGAAATCAAAAGGTCATTAAAAAAAAAAGAAAAAGGAAAGAAGGAAAAGACCAAAATGGATGTCAGAAGAGACTCTGAAACTTGCTTTCTAGTATAGAGATGTAAGAAATAAGGCAGTAAAAGAGTCAAACTGAACAAAAGGCAGCTCTGGAAAACAAAGCTAAGTATTATAATGAAATGTGCAAAGACCTGGAGTTAGAAAACCAAAGGGAAGAACACACTAAGCATTTCTCAAACTGAAAGAATGGAAGAAAAATTCAAGCCTAGACTTACAGTAAGAAAGATTCTATGAGAAAAATATTGAATGATGCATAAAGCTTCAAAAGAAAATGAAAGGTATACATACAGTCACCATACCAAAAAGAAATGGTCAATGCTTAACCACTTTAAGAGGTAGAATGAGCCAATGGTACTGAAAGAAGAAGCTCAAGCTGCACTGAAAGCATTGGCAAAGATGAAGCCTCTAGAAATTGACAGAATGCAAATTGAAATCTCTCAACAAACTGATGTAGCACTGGAAACACTCATTCATCTATGCCAAGAAATGTGGAAAACAGCTACCTGGCCAACTAATTGTAAGAGATCCATATTTATGTGTCCATTCCAAAAAGAGGTGACCCAGTGAAATGAAGAAATCATCAAGCAGTATCATTGATAGAACATGCAAGTAAAATTCTGCTGAAGGTTATTTTAAAAATGAATGCAACAGTACATTGGCAGAGAACTGTCATAAGTTCAAGCCAAATTCAGAAGAACTAGTAGAACCTGGGGTACCATTGCTGACATCAACTGGATCCTGTTTATCACGATAACTGTTGTTGTTAAGCATTGCCAAGTCAATAGTGACCCATAGCAAACCTGTATAGGGTTTTCAAGGAGCAGTTGGTGTGGCTGAACCACCTAGCTTGTGGTTAGTGTTGTTGTTGTTTGGTGCCAGTGAGTCAGTACCAACTTACAGTAACCCTACGCACAACAGAACAAAACACTGCCCGGTCCTGGGCCAACCTCACAATTGTTACCACACATGAACCCACTGATGCTGCCGCTTTGCCAATACATCTCACTGGGGGTCTTCCTCTTTTTCTTTGGCCCTCCACCTTATCAAACATGATATCCTTCTCCAGCAACTGGTCCCTCCTGACAATTATGTCCAAAGTATGAGAGATGAAGTTTGGCCATCCTGGAATCCAAGGAGCACTCTGGTTGCACTTCTTCCAACACAGATCGGTTTGTACTTTTGGCAGACCATGTCACTTTCAAATTCTGCTCCAAAACCATAACTCAAAAGCATCAATTCTTCTATGGTCTTCCTTATTCACTGTCCAGCTCTCGCATGCATATGAACTTATTGAAAATACTATGGCTTGGGTCAAGTTCACCTTAGTCCTCAAGCTGACATCTTTGCTCTTTAGCACTTTAAAAAGGTCTTGTGCAGTAGATTTGCCTAATGTAATACATCGTTTAATATCTTGATTGCTGCTTCCATGAGTGTTGATGGTTGATCCAAGAAGAATGAAGTCCTTGACAACTTCAATCTTTTTTCGGTGATAAGAATGCTGTTTATTGTCCAATGGTGAGTGTTTTTGTTTTCTGTACATTGAGATGTAATCATACTGAAAGTTGTGCTCTTTGATCTTCATCAGTAAGTATTTTAAGTCCTCTTTACTTTCAGCAAGCAAGGTTGTATCATGTGCATATCACAGGTTGTTAATGAGTCTTCCTCCAATGCCATGTTTTTCTTCATGTAACCCAGCTTCTCAGATTATTTGCTTAGCATACAGGCTAAATAAGTATAGTGAAGGAACATAACCCTGTAGCACACCTTTCTTAATTTTAAATCATTCAGTGTTCCCATGCTCTGTTCTAACAACTACCTCTTGGTCCATACACACATTCCTAATGAGCACAATTAAGTGTCTGGAATACTTATACTTTGTAATGTTGTCCATAGCTTGTTTTGATCCACATAATCAAAAGCCCTTGCATAGTCAATAAAGCAAAAGTAAACACCTTTCTGGTCCAGTACTTATCCTATAACACCAAACCTGGACATCATGAAAAGTTGGCAAAGACAAGTTGGCAAAGACTTCATTTTGCTTGGATCCGCAATCAACATTCATGGAAGCAGGAGTCAAGAAATCAAATGACATATGATATTATCAAACCTGAGACAAAAAAATTTTTTAAAGTGTTCAAGATATCAGTTTGAGGACTAAGGTGTGCCTGACCCAAACCATGTTAATTTCACTCTCCTCATATGCATATATATGAAAGTTGCAAAGTAAATAAGGAAAATCATAGAAAAACTGATACATTTGAAACATGGTATTGGAGAAGAATCTTAAGGTACTATGTATTCCTGATGTTACACTATAGGAAAAGCACTGGAATACTAAGCACAAAGTCAGAAGTTCAAACCCACCAGCTGCTACTTGGAAACCCTATATGGGATTATTATAAATTGGAACCAATTCAACAGCACTTAACAGCAACAGGAACAAAGAATAAATCGAAGAAGAATAAGTCTGTGTTGGAAGAAATATAGCCAGATTGCTCCCTAGAAGACAAACTGGTGAACCATCTCTCAGAATTAAGACTTGTCATAAGGATGGACCTGGCCCTGGAGAAGGACATTATGCCTGGCAAAGTTAAGGGTAAGCTAAACAAAATTAGAAGTGGCCAAACAAGATGAATTAAACAGTTGGAGCAACAATAGACTCAAATGTAACAAGAATTGTAATGATGACGCAGGACCAGGGAATTTTTTTGTCCTGTTGTGGATAGGGTTGCTATGGGTCTGAGCCAACTTGACAGCACCTAATAGCATCATATTTATAAACATAAAAATAAGCTTCAATTGTTTTGCTTCTCTAGCGAACCCAGACTGTTGTTGTTGTCAGGTGCCATCGAGTCGGAACTGACTCATAGAGACCCCATGCACAGCAGAACAAAACAATGCCCCATCCTGGGCCAACCTCACTACCGCTGCCAGACACTACCGCTGCCACACTTGAGTCCATCAATGATGCAACCTGGCCAATCCATCTCATTAGGGGTCTTCCTCTTTTTCTCTGACCCTCCACCTTACCCAGCATGACATCCTTCT
>NW_006410002.1:4225-9527 GCF_000296735.1 Chrysochloris asiatica | reverse complement strand
TCACTTTCTTGAAAGATTTCAATTTTTATTCCATCAATTCCTGGTGCCTTGTTCTTTGCCACTTCTTTCAATGCACTTTGGACTTCGTCCCTGTGTATCATTGGCTCTTGTTCATATGGTATCTCTTGAGATACCGGTATGCAGAGAACCCAGACTAGGACAGGTGAATGTTAGCCAACTTTAATAGTTGTTGAATAGCAAATAAATTGCTAATGCTATTTTGTACAAAACTGCTTCATCATTTTGGCAAGTCATTCTTGGTATGAATTATAATAATAGTCAACTTCTTTATAAAGTGTGCTATGGTTTTATTTACTAACTCATAAATTAAGTTTTTTTAAAAGTTACAGAGGGAAAGGAGAAGGACAGATGGAGAAGAGGAAGGTAAATTGAAAAGAAAGTAGGAAGGTAGAATGGGAAAGAAAGAGTGAAATGGAAACATACTTATGCAGATCTGGATGTGTGCCCTCAAAGATCCACTTACTGACTATGCCATATGTTAACCACTTTACTTAAAGTGTTGAGGGCACCAAATTCATTAAAGATAAAGTCGACAGGATAATTACTGGAAAATGAAATCCATTGAATACTGATGTCCTGATTCCTGTCATCTTTTAAAATAACCAGCTGCTGCTATGGGATAAATTCATTGAGTAGTTACTATCTTATATGTGAAATGCTTTCTCCATGTTTTTCATTGAAGAATCTTGCTTCTAAGGTGAAAATTCTCTCTACTAGAGAAAGTATATAAAAACACATGCATTTCAAATATCCTTTGAGTTTTAAAACGATGCCTGAACTTCAAATTTAAAAATAAAAAATACATATTTAACATTTGTATTATACTGGAGTGGTGCCCTTGATGCTTATGGTTGCTTGGCTAAGTTTTTGCTTAGTTGTACCTATATAGCAGTGATTGTAGTTTAGGAACAGAAGTTGGACATTTCTCAGTACTAATTCTCATGTCCACTATTAATAGTGTCACCCCAGTAGTAATTTCCTTCTTTATTTCCACAAGAAAGGGACAATAATACTTATCTTCCTCACAGGAGTACTGTAATGCTAAATGCTGTGCTGGTGATTTCTGCATACACATTAGGGACATAGTATTTCTACATACATATTAGGAACATAGCCAAGTAGAAAATGGTAAATTTTTCATCCCGAAAAATTTCAAACTAAGGTCTTTCATCAATTTATGATTGTCAATATTCTCTCTTAGTGCTATAGCTTTCTTCTTTACAAAATCAGCATATTTCAAAAGGCTATAACATTTCTTACAACAAGAAAGCAGGTGAAAATAGTACTCTCTGACTGAGAGAAGCCTTATGCATACTTGTGTTGGATTCCTTAGTCTTCAAGGAAGGTCATTCATATAAATTCAGTAAAGACAGTAATGTGTGAGTGATACTGCCCTGACCCCTAGCCACCTTAAGAAGCAGTTCTAACATCTCAAACAGTAAAATTCTGGCCAAAAGGCACCTCTCCTGCTGCCAAACAGATAGATAGCCTATGTTTGAACTCAATTTACAAAACAGGGACACATCACTGAATGTTAGCCACTTTAATAGATTCAAGTTTATTTCCAGAACATACATCTACCTTCAGCAGAGAATAAAGCAATTCTAAGCCAAGAAAAAAAAATAAGTGTTGACGGGCCAATAAGACAAAGAAAAGAAGGTGTCTATTAACCTACAGTGATAGACACTTAAAAAAAAATAAAGAAGAGCAAATCCATTCATTCATCTTCAAATACAATTTCTATGGGACTATTTCTCCTCCGCCAAAATTTCCTGGATGTAGTAGAGATGTTCATGCACAGCATGATGTAGAAAGCTGTCAGTAGTTCTGATATAGTCACCCCAAGGTCTAATCCTATTAGATCAGACAAAAAAAGACAAGGATGCATACAAGACCAGCGTTTCTTAAGAGATATCAAGAAATTCATAAAGTACTTTAGGTGCTTGGCCTCAAGCGTTGCTAGAACATTTGTAGCAGATTGCAAACAATCTATGAATCTGTAGCTGGCAATAAACAGGATCACTTTCAGTTTATGAGCTGTTAAGTCTGTTTCGTAAAGCAGTTCATGGTGACTGACAGTTAAAACATTGGGTCATTTACTAGTTCCTGTGTTATGTGCCAAGTGGCACAAGGTCATGAAAAATGATGGTAGGAGAAAAATCTCACAACAAATGCTCTTCTTGTGCAGCCACCTATAGGGGAGATGAGCAAAAGGTGGAGAAATAGTTCAAAGCTATAAAGCTTTCCAAAAGCAAAGTCTCAGACTACTGCAACCAAAGTAAATAACTGTATATAAAAAGACAATTTTCAGTGACAACCATATATTGTCAATATTATAGTATTATTTAGGGCAATGTGGGTGGAAGACAAGGAGGAGAGGTTGAAACCAACTTTATCCTGAATGACTCACACTCAATCTTGTGTCAGTTTAGACTAATTAGTACAGTTAATGTTTATGGAAGTTCTTAATGTGCATTACTAAGTTTGCACAAATTTTGCTGTTTTATGATTACTTCCTATGAGCTTAATGGTTACATGCATAGTTTCCTATGCAATCTAGTTTATATTCACACATACTCTGAAATTTGGGGCCCAGAATACTTATTGAGCCTGGAATATACTATGTATTTTTCCACTCAAAATTAGATTAAAAACTTGGTGTAATATAGAGAAACTAAGAAAGGTGAATACATATCGAGGTATCAGACAGCTGAGAGTGAATTTAGAGAAACTAGGCTGAGTGGTGATGGAGTATCAGGTACTCACATGCCACAGTATTGCTGGTGTTCTAAGGCATCCCAGTTACTGCAAGGGTTGTTATTATAGAACTTTGGGACACGAGGGAAGAGATAAGTGGTGATTAATATCAGGAATGGTGGAGTGGTATAGCATGTTGGAAAAATCAGACATTTGGGATACATTAAATAAGTGGGATCAAGATTCTGAAGCATTGCTTCAAATAATTGTAACAAGATATGAAGTCAAACACAATGAATTCACTGGCTACCAAGAGGTGGACATTACCCAGTCAAAGCAAAAGTGGATTGATCAAGAGTAAAGGTGAAAACAACAGTTTTTTAGAATGTTCAGGAATTTTCCTTGTTTATTTTCTGTAGGGACAAAGAACAATAATGTCTGCTTTTTATGAGAGTGTTTTGAGAAAGTTAGTCAAAGCTTTAGCAGAAATATGCTCAGGAAAGCTTCATCAAGAAGGCTTTCCCCACAAAGACAATGGTCCTGTTCATTCCTCTCCTCAAACGAGGGCTGTTTTGCTAGAATGTTGATGGTAAAATAATAGGCATCCAGTTTAAAGTCTTGATTTGACTCTGCCTGTATTTTTTTTTTAGGGTGGGGGGGGTTACTAATCTTAAAAATCTTTAAAGGGCACGGCATGATTTTTTTTTTTTTTTAAAGGAAGATCAGCATGAGGCTGGTCCCTATGGGTTGCAGGTTAAAAGTATCCCAAATGTCTGATTTTTTCCAACATGCTAGACCACTCCACCATTCCTGATACTAATCACAATTTATCTCTTCCCTCACATCCCAAAGTTCTATAAAAACTACAATGTTTTACAGTACTTACAACTTGCCAAGGAAATGGCTCACATATTTGTGAAGGCTGGCAAGTCCCAAATTTGTAGTAAGAAGTCTGAAGGATTCTCTTCACCCACATAGCCTCAGGAGTTGAAGAACCCAAATCGGCAGGTCAGATAACAGGTTGTTGATGCACAAGGCTATGGGAGTTGGTGAATCAGGTCAGGTGACAGGTCACAAATCCCATTAACCAGAAGTCAGACATGGTAAATCAGATGCAAGATTCAGAGCAAGAGGGAATTTTGCCAATGCATTCCTATATATTAGACTCACACCATGCCCCAAGGAAAACTAAGGATAGTGAGTTGAGTCATACCCTCTAAAAAAGTGGGCATCCTGAGTCTTCAGTCACACCTTAAACCTTACACCTTAGTCTCACCTTAATTCTTATTCCTTATTCCCATCTTAAACATGCCTCATTAAAAACTCACTTTAAAATGGACCTATGATCATAGTCATAGAGGCTAGGATTTGCAATACATTACAAAATGGAACAATATGACTATAAGGTCTGTAATGAATAATTAGCTGTCCTGCAGGCAACCATTTTTCTTTAGTTATTAATGTAAAAAAAGACTTCAATGACATGATTAAATTTCTACTACCCTCAGTTCTTTAGGAACAGACAAAAAGGCAGATATTATTGCTTACATAAGTGTCTTGAACTTGATGAAGTTTATGTGTAGAAATTAAGTTTATGATATTAATTTTTGTCTTTTAACTCAAAATTTCCATTAACTTTTTGAAGTTCCTTTGTATTTGAAGTACTGGAAGCAAGAACCAATCAAGTTTCTTACATACAGACTGTCATTGACTTACTTACAATGTTTCTGTCCCAAAAACTACATCGCCAGTCATTTCTGCCACAATCAAAATATCTGTGTGTTTTTTTAATAGTTTTCTTTATTATTGCCTTGAATTATAAGTATCTTTATAAATATGATCTTTGACCATATGTGAATGAACATCTGAGAACAACATCAATAAATCACACACTGCAACACTGTATTAAATATATATTACTATCAACAAGATGTTGATAAATATATATTACTATCAACAAAAATTAAAGACCGTCTGTCTTACGTGCAGTTCTTCATAACTTTCATAGATCATAAGTCAGAGAGTACCTGTACATCAACTTTATATTAAAATGAAGATAAAATAAAAATATTCTCAGATAAGCAAAAACTGAGGAAATCTGTTGCTAGTAGCTTTGCCTTACACAAATACAAAAAGGGGTTCTTTGGGCTAAAAGCAGATGACATCAAGTAATATTATCTCATATGTAGAAATTACTAATGTAGTGTGGGGTAAAGAATTTAGTTTTATCCACAGAAAGCTGGTCTTTGTCCTTGGTTCCTGAGACACAATTATTTTTTAACATTTTTATTGTGAGGTTTACATGGGAGAACATCAGCTTTACACTCATCCTATCGTATTTCATTTCATTGCAATGATTACAGGCCCCTCCATGCATCATCATATAACCACAAAGGGTACACCACACAGACCCGTCCCCCTGCTCCCAGCCACCAGTACACAGCCCTTCTCCCTCCCTGAGTCCACTGTTCCCAGCCCCTCCATTAGTCCACATCATCATCTGTCTCCATCCTTGGCGTCACTGACTCTCTGGGTAGGGTCCTGTTTGTCGTTCTTCTCACTTGATAGTCCCAGGGACCTCTGC
>NW_006410002.1:2066-3320 GCF_000296735.1 Chrysochloris asiatica | reverse complement strand
ACGTGGTCACCAGCCAGACTACATGCATGCTCATGTATTTCCCTTGAGTCTCAGTCTTAGAATGCGGTTTGCTCTGAGTGGTCTTGACCACTTGCCTTTATGACTTTCAGGCAAACAGCTTACTTGTTCTTATAGTAATCAGTCAGACTGACATTATTGTTTCTGATTTTTCCTGCCAGTCTTTCTTTCACGAAGTATCTTCTGTTCCTCTAGCCACTCCAGGCTGGTCTAGTCGTCCTGTCCAGTGGAAATTTCCTACCCCAGTTGGTTCTGGATTCCACCTATGGTCTTGTGCAGTGTAAAGGCTCCACAGGAAACCTCTTTCACTGGACAACTTATAGCCTCCTTTAAGGTATTCCAATCAGTTAAAGGCTGAAGACAGACTTACAAGCTTTCTGTAGTGATGATTCTGGCTATTCCTTTCTCCCCCGTTCAAGTGTCTATTTTACAATGGTAGGCAAGCGAAATCAAGATTCAAAAGACAGCCAAGCATCTTAATACTATTTCCCTCTTTTATCCCTTCAAACTGTGCCTCAATCCCTGTATCCCAGAGCCCTGTTGTTCCAAGGTTGCGAATGCATCATTATTTACTTCTGTCCTGCTTAGCCCATGCCAACCTGCCTAACTGTTCTCCCATCAGCCTTGTTCTTTCATTCCCCTCCCCCTCCTTGTGTATCGCCCCCTTGCACCATCAACCCCAAGCTAACCTGTGTCTATTCCTTACCCTGTATTCTATCTTTCCCTCCCTCCCTCCCCTCCTCTTGTCCCCATACATTCTGGTGATCAGCAAATATATATATATATATGTCCCCCTCCTCTTTTAGTGTGGGTTCTTTAGCTTACTCTTTTACAATAAATACCAATAAATACTGGTCCTATGCAGTATTTCTCATTTTGTGACTGACTAATTTCACTCAGCATAATGTCTTCAAGTTTCATCCATATTATGTGGTGGCTTGCAGCTTCCTTATTATTCTTCAGGGTGGTAATAATTCCATTGTGTGTATGTACCAAAGTTTGTTTATCCATTCTTCAATTGATGGGCATTTAGGTTGTCTCCATCTTTTTGCTATTGTAAATAGTGCTGCTATGAATGTGCATACATCTACTCGTGTTTTGATTCAAATTTCTTGTGGGTAAATACCAAGTAGAGGGATTGCTGGATCATAAGATATTTCTATTTGCAACATTCTGTGGTAGCACCATATTGCTTTCCAGAGAGGTGGGACCATTTTGCAATCTCAGCAGCAATGC
>NW_006410002.1:0-496 GCF_000296735.1 Chrysochloris asiatica | reverse complement strand
AAGTGGTGACAAAGGGCATCCTTGTCTGGTTCCCATTCACAGAGGGAATGCTTTCAGTTTATCTCCATTGAGAGTGATGTAAGCTGGTGGTTTTGTATAAATGTTCTTGATTACATTGAGGAAATTCCCTTCAATTCCTACTTTGTTGAGTGTTTTTATCACAAATGGGTGTTGGATGTTGTCAAATGCCTTTTCTGCATAAATCAGTATGATCATGTGTTTCTTTTCCTTTTTCTTATTTATGTGCTGGATTACATTGATTGTTTTTCTAATGTTGAACCATCGTTGCATTCCTTTTATGAAACACACTTGGTCATGATATATTATTTTTTTGATGTGCTGTTGGATTCTCTTAACTAGCAATTTGTTGAGAATTTTTTGTGTTTATGTTCATAAGGGATATTGGTCTGTAGTTTTCTATCTTAGTCATGTCCTTCCGTGGTTTTGGTATGAGGGTTATGCTTGCTTCATAGAAAGTATTAGGACGTTTTCCATC
>NW_006410001.1:18072-18553 GCF_000296735.1 Chrysochloris asiatica | reverse complement strand
CTTTTCTTTTGTTAGATTTTCCATTGCTTTGTTAATCTCATTAATCCTTTTGAAGAATCAGTTTCTTGTCCTATTGATTCTTTCTATAGTTTTTTCTGTTTTCTAGCTTGTTTATTTCTGCTCTAATCTTTTTTATTTCTTTTGGTGACTGTAGGTTCACTTTGCTGGTATGTTTCTAATTGCTGGAGATGTGTTAATGTGTTGATTTTGGTTCTTTCTTCTTTTTGAATGTATGCATTTATTGCAATAATTTGTCCTCTCAGCACTGCCTTTGCTGTGTCTGAAAGATTTTGGTATGTTGTGTTTTCATTCTTATTTGTTTTTAGGAATTTTGTGAATTCACTTTTTATTAGTTCTACTACCCAGTAGCTTGTAAGCATGATGTTATTCAGTTCCCATGTATTTGACTTTATCTCCTTGGTCTTCCTCTTGTTGATTTCTAATTTTATAACACTGTGATCTGAGAAGATGCTCTATAGTA
>NW_006410001.1:16325-17316 GCF_000296735.1 Chrysochloris asiatica | reverse complement strand
TGTTTCCATGTTCTTCTTGGATTTTCATTTTGTGATATTCATGTTGTGAAGTATTAATTGTGTTTATGGTTACCCTATATTCTATTAACTTTGTCCTCCATTTAAATGGTCTATTTTATCCTTCAATCTACCTGACCTCCTCACCACCTGGATCTCTGTTCCTACTTTTTTACCTTCTTTCACATTGTAATTGTTTTGATCATAAACTGACTGATCCTCTGAATTCATTCTTGTACCTTTGTGCTGTTTTCGACTCTTCCATCGATTGAATTTTGGGTGGTGCTGCCAAATAAGCCAATCTCTGGTTGTTATCTATTCTTGTTGCTTCTCAGTCCAAATAACTCCCTTTAGGATGTTTTGAAGCACTGGGTTGGCTTTGACAAAGTCCCTTAACTTCTGTTTATCATGCAATGTTTTTATTACACTGTCATATTAGATTGACAGCTTTTCTGTGTAGACAATTCTTGGTTGGTAGTTTTTTTTTTTTTTTTTTTTTTTTTAGTGTTCTTATATATGTCTCCCCATTGCCTTCTTGCCTGCGTGGTTTCTGCTGAGAGATCAGAGCTTAATCTCATTCCTTTTTTGTCTATTTTTCTCACCTTTCCACAAGTCCATTCAGGTGAAAAGCTACAACTATGACACACACCTTTCCTGATTTTAAACTACTGAGTAAGCCCCTTGATGTTAGAACGACTGCCTCTTGATCTATGTATAAGTTCCACGTGAGCACAATTAAAGTGTTTTGCAGTTCTCACTTTTCACAGTGTTATCCATAGTTTGTTATTATCCACAATATCAAATGCTTTTGCATGGTCAATGAAACACAGATAAATGTTTTTATGATATTCTGTGCTTTTAGGCAAGATCCATCTGATGTATTAATAGATCAATAATATCAATGTTGTTCTTGTTGTTAGGTGCCATCGAGTTGGTACTGACTCATAGCGACCCTATGCACAGCAAAATGAAATACTGCCCAATCCTGTGCCAA
>NW_006410001.1:14133-15785 GCF_000296735.1 Chrysochloris asiatica | reverse complement strand
CACTCATGGAAGTAGGAGTCAAGAAATCAAATGATGTATTACATTAGGCAAATCTGCTGCACAAGATCTTTTTAAAGTGTTGAAGAGCAAAAATGTCATTTTGAGGACTAAGGTGTGTTTGACCCAAGCCATGGTGTCTTCAATAGCCTCATATGCATGCGAAAGCTGGACAGTGACTAAGAATGGCTGTAGAAGAATTAATAATATCAATACATCAATAATATTCCTTATTCCACATTCTCTTCTGAATCTGACTTGAATTTCTGGCAGCTGCTGGTTGATTTACTTCTACAACCATTTAAAAAAATATCTTCAGCAAAATTTTATTTGTATGTAATATTAATGATATTGTTTGACAATTTCCAGATTCTCTTGGGGAACTTTTCTTTGGAATGGGCACAGATATGGATCGCTTTCATTCATTTGGCCAGGTAACTGTATTCCAAATGTCTTGGCATAGATAATTGAGCACCTTCAGTGCAGCATCAGTTTGTTGAAGCATTTCAATTTGTATTCCTGAAACCTTATTTTTCTCCAATGTCTTCAGTACAGCTTGGACTTCTTCCTTCAGTACCATCATTTCTTGATCATAAGATACCTTTTCTAATTATTATCAGCCAGGCTTTTTGGTACGGCGGTTGTGTTATCTTTCTTTTGATGCTTACTGTGCCATTCACATTTTTGTCCATATAATTTTTCAATTTTGCAAATCAAGGCTTGAATGTTTTCTTGAGCTTGAGACATGCTGAGCATGTTCTTCCCTTCTGGTTTTCTAATTCCAAGTTTTTGCACATTTTACTATAATAATGACAATACTTGACTTTGTCTTCTTGAGCTGCCCTTTGGAATTTTCTGTTTAAATTGTTTACTTCTTTATTTCTTTCCATTGCTGTAACTCTTCTATGTTCAAGAGAAATTATCAGAATTTCTCCTCACATTCATTTTGGTGTTTCTTTTTAACGACCTATTGCTTTCTTCACACATGATGCTCTTGATGTCATCCCACAACTCCTCTGGTCTGCAGGCAAATCTGTTCTTAAGATGGTCTCTAAATTCAGGTGGGATATACTTAAGGTTGGAGTCCTGGTGTAACACTGTAGGATAAAACACTAGACTGCAAGGTCGGTTTGAACCACAAGGTTGAAGGTTCAAATCTACCAGCTGCTCCTTGGAAACCCTATACAGGGCCATTTTTAGTTGGAACTGACTCGATGGCACTAAACAATAACAATATCCTACTGAAGGTCATATTTTGACTATCACGAACCTGGTTTAATTTTCTTCAGTATCAACTTGAACTTGCATATGAGCAATTTATGGTCTGTTCCACAGTTGGTCCCTGCTTTGTTTTAGCTAATGATATTGAGCTTCTCCATCATCTCTCTTAAAACAGATGAAGTCAATTTGATTCCTATGAATTCCATCTGATGAGATTTGCATGTATAATTGCCATTTATGTTAAGCAAACAAAACAAAACAAAACAAAAACAGTATTTGGTATGAGTAAGTCCTTGGACTTGCAAAATTTTATCATGCTATGTTCTAAGTAATTTCTATAATCAAAGTCAGACTTATCAATTATTATTTATTCCTCTTTGTTTCCAACTTTTGCATTTCAATCACTAGTAATTATCAATGCACCTTGATTGAAG
>NW_006410001.1:2811-13093 GCF_000296735.1 Chrysochloris asiatica | reverse complement strand
GAGCAGAAAGCCTCATCTTTCTCCTGTGGAACAGCTGGTAGTTTTGAACTAATGATCCTGAGGTTAGCAGCCTGATTTGTAACCACTACGCTACCAGAGCTCCTTATATCACACAGTAATTCATAAGGTTTCCAGTGGCTAATCCCTCAGAAGTGAATACTCTGTTTTTTTTTCCCTAATCAGTTTTAGTCTGGAAGCTCAGCTAAAACTTGCCACAATGGGTGACCTTGCTATTACATGAAACAGCGGTGGCATAGATCCTGGCATCACAGAAAGACACAAGTTTCCACAGTGCAACAAACTGACAGATGAGTAGTGGAAGTTCAGACATATGTGAGTTTATTTATTTATTTTTAATGTGTTTAAACATGTCTTTGTGATCCGTGGATTCCTGTAAACAAGTTATTTCAGTAATACACATGTTTTAGTCTCATTGAGGTGCCTTCAAAAAAGGTCCAATCAAAACAGTGGTTTTCAAGAGGATCTGGTGAGCCAGTTAAGTTTGATGTAGAGAGGTCAGCTCAGAAATAATGATGATTGTTTTCTGGGATTCCAAAAGATAAATAGTGATAAATTTTCTCAAAGAGAAAAGGATGATTATGAGGAATTATTATGAAGAAGTTTTAAGAAAAATGAAAACCATTAGTAAGATAAAGACAAGGAAATCTGCATCAAATAATTTTTTTTTCGATCACAAGAGTTGTTTGATGAGATTTCCATTAGGAAAGTTTACCCAATCCACACCACATCCCTGATTTTGTCCATTCAGGCCTTTTTTTTTTTTTGTTACCCAAACTCAAACATTGAAAAGGATCACAATTTGAGTACCTAGAAGATACCAAAATTCCTGTTTTCAGGTTGTCTAAATTGAAAAGCACAGAATTCTTTGGAAGGGTTGTTGCTGTTGTTAAGCACCATCTAGTTGATTCTGACTGATAGCAATCCTGTATAGGGCTTCCAAGGAGCACTGGTGGGTTTGAACTGCTGACCTTGTGGTTCCAACTGACCTTGTGGTCCAGTGCATTATCGTGTAGCACTACAGATGTAAATACCATCTTCAGACGTATATGGAGAATAGGTCAAAAAACAGTAGCTTCATGTTTTGATATTTTTATTTAATAAATGTTTGTATGAATTTGTAACCATACTTTTTTGACTTACCATCATATTTGGGAAGTCATTGTCTCCTAGGGTAATCAAACATCCTGGTTTGCCAAGGACTGAGGATATTCCTAGAATGCTGGTGTTTTCTGTACTAAAGCTGAGAGAATTCTGGGTAAATCTGTATGGATGGCCACTTTACCTCCTCTTTGGTTTAGCAGAGTCTACACCCAGCACATAGGAAGTATGAATTTAGGAAAGCTGAAAGTCACCAAAACCCAAATGGAATAAATAAAGATCAATATCCTAGATACTGGTGAGCTGAAATGGACTAATATTGACCATTTTTATCAGAAAATCATATGATCTAGCATGACAGGAATGATAAACTGAAGAGGAATGGTGTCATATGGAAAATATGGCCTTGGTGATAAAAGAGACATCAGAGGTCTCATGACAGAATATTGCAAGCACATCTGGCCCAAATGTAGAGAACAGATCTGTGACACTGAATACAAACAACCAAAGACCAAACCAGTGTGGGAAGATATCAAGATCACTAAAAGACAGGAAAGAAAGAAAAAACAAAATGAATGTCTGAAGTGACTCTGAAACTTGGAGGAAAAGATGAAGAAAATAAACTAAACAAAGATTTTAGTGGGTGGTTTGAAAAAATAAAATAAAGTATTTCAATAAAATGTACAAAAACCTGGAGTTAGAAAACCAAAAGGGAAGAACATACTTGAAATTTCTCAAGCTGAAAGAAGTGAACAAAAACTAATGCTTCAAGATTCAATATTGAAGGATTTTCTCTGGGCAAATATTCAAATACATAAGAAGCATCCAAAGAAGATGAAAGGAAAATACAGAATAATTACATCAAAAATAATTGATGGATGTTCAACCATTTCAGGAGGTGGCATGTGATCAAGTAAGATGGTGTTAAAGAAGAAGCCCAGCCTGCACTGAAAATACTGGAGAACAAGGCTCCAGGAATTGATGGAACGCTAATTAAGATGTTTCGACAAAGGAATGCAACATACATCGATGCCAAGAAATTTGGAAGACAGCTACCTGGCTAAATGAATGAAAGAAAACCATTACTGTGTTCATTTCAAAGAAAGGTGATCTAAAATAATGAGAAAATTCTAAAACAACATCATTAATATCACTTCAAGTAAAATTTTGCTAAAGGTAATTTAAAAACAGTTGCGGTAATACATTCACAGGGAGTTGCCAGAAATTTAAGCCAGATGCTGATGTCAGATGAATCTTGGCTGAAAGTAAAAAATACCAGAAAGATGTCTACCTATGTTCTATTGACTATGCAAAGGTCTTCAACTGTGTTGATTATAAGGAACTATGGGTAACATTGCAAAGAATGGAAACTCCAGAACATTTAATTGTGCTCAAGTGGAACCTGTTCATAGGCTAAGTAGCCCTGTGAACAAGACAAGTAAATACTGTGTGGATTAAAGTCAGGAAAGCTGTATGTCAGGGTTCTATCCTTTTACCAGTTTATTCAATCTGTATGCAAACTAGTAATTCAAGAAATTAGATTATTTGAGCAATATCAGTATTGGAGAAAGACTCTTGTGAACAATCTGTAACATGCAGATGAGGCAAAGCTGCTTTCTGGAAGCAAAGAGGACTTGAAGCACTTGTTGATGAAGATCAAACTGAAGAGCCTTCAGTATAGATTGCAACTCAATGTAAAGAAAAAAATCCTCACAACTGGACCAAGAAACAACAGCATGATAAATGGAAGAAACATTGAAATTGTCAATGATTTAATTTTATGTGGATCCACAATCATCATTCATGAAAGCAACAGTCAAGATATCAAACAGGATTACATTGGACAAATCAACTGCAAAAGATTTCTTTAAAATGTTAAAGAGCAAAATTTCACTTTGAGGACTAATATGGGCTTGGCCTAACACATGTCATTTTTAGCCACCTCATATGTATAGGAAAGGTGGAATTTAAGAAAGAAGACTTGGCGCACTTGAATTATGTTGTTGACAAAGAATACTATGGATTGCCACAAGAAAGAAAATCCATCTTTAAAGAATTACAACCAGAATGTTCTTTAGAAGAGAGGATGAAAGATGACACTTGGACAGGTTATCAGGAGATAATCGGTCCCTAGAGAAGAGTATCATGCTTGTTAAAGTAGAGGGTTAGCCACAAAGAGGAACCCCTCATGGAGATGGATTGACACTGTGAATTTAACGGCTTCATACACAGTAACAATTGTAAGGATGGTGCAGGAACAGGCGTGTTTTGTTCTGCTGTGTGTGGAGCCCCCATGTGTTAGGGCTGGTTAGATAGCTGTGCAACAAAGTAGATAGATCTTCATTCCTTGTGCCCAGCTTGCTATTGGCAGTTACACACTCTGGGGAAATATTGGAACTGGGCAATTTTGTTTAATATCTACTAATTGTGAGAAGATTTTCTCTTTTTTTTTTGCTTTATGAAAGAAATTTGCTAAGCTTCAACTGGTTTTTAAAATAAATTAGGAAAGACACATGCCTTTATTATTTATGGCAACCTATAACTTTTACTTGACCTTGAATTTCTAATGTAATCCTGTGACCAATGAGTTTATCTGGCAAAGACATTGTAGTGACTAGCTGCATCCAAAAGCTTTCTGTTAATTCCTGCTCTCTTGTTTTATTTGTCTTTCTCATCTTGGCACAGTTGTCAGCACGTTCCAGACAAACACACGTTTGTTTTGATTGCCTCCTTTCTGCTTAGTCTATTTATATCAGGGGACCATGGAAAGTGTGCAAGATAACCTTACTAGAAAGCTAAATTAATTCTAGAGAGCAAACACCATATGATCTGCCAATCAGATGGGAACATATTGTTCATTGCTATCCAGTTGCTACCCAAAATCTTTCCCAGGTTGCTTGAAATCACAGAAAGGAGGTACATTTGCTCTTTATTCATGTTTGGACTTTAAATTTGAGTGCATCCATGACCTGGGAAGATCGAATAAGTAAAGACTTGCCATCCTCCTAACAAGACCTAAGGGCAAATGTGTGTATGTGCATATGGGCATGTTTTCATGGAACAATTAAGTTGGCAGGTCTCCTGATGGAAAATTCAGTGCTGTTTGGGTTTAGAAGATCCCAGATGCAAAAAAAAACCCTAAGGGGCTTGCGGGGACATTTGGCTGTGGATTCTGACAAGCAGGCCAATTTCTCTGAGTTGAGTTGCATATCACTTCTTAAGAATCCTTCCCCAACCAGAACCCCTTCTACTACACTAATTTGACTACTTCTACCTCCACCTCACACATTACATCCCTGATGGTACCTAACAATTAGGAATTAAAACCTTTGGGAAGTGCTTTCTTCTCCCCACTAACATCTCCCTACCTCTTTTCCATATCCTTTGGAAGGCTGCTTAGCTGTGGGAGAGACAGACTGGCTCTTATCCAGAGAGGTGATCATTATCACCCTGTAAAGTTGTAAGGAGTATGGCTCAAAATGGTACCATTATGGTCAATGACAGTTATTTGCTCAGATCAACTGGACTCTCATGCTAACTGCCCCTAGACTAATTCCTTAAGAAATATCAAGGTTGGTGTTAGAAAGAAATGGAGAATATCCATCCCTGGAAACCTTGACTTGATGGTAAGTATGACTTGCTTTACACAACAGATGTGTTTCCAAAGAGTTACAAGGAAATCACATTTTCAAAATTTACTCATATTTAAAATATACTAGAGAAAGCTGTCCATTTAATGCAGGTATTTAGGAATACTTTCAAAGCAAATGATCATTTTTGCTGATAGAATATTGATACATAAATTATTTTCTGTGAAACTTCAGATTCTCAGACACTGGGTTTGCTCAGCTGAGCTGCATTAGTACAGTTAGAAGATTGAACTCCTCTAAAGAACTCCTTAGAAGTAAAGATGAAGAAATTACATCTCATATGCTTTGACATTTTATCAGGAGGCACCAATCCCTGGAGAAGTACATCATGGTTGGTGAAGTAAAGGGTTAGAAAAAAGAGGAAGATCCTAAGGGAAGAAAATCGACGCAGTGCCTGCTAGAATGGTTTGAAACACAGCGAAGATTGTGAGGCTGGCCCAGGACCAGGCAGTGTTTTGTTCTGTTGTACGTAGGGTGGGTATGAGTCAAAACCAACTTGATAGCGTCTAACAACAACAACAGGGCACGTGGGTTTGAGAAGTTCTAGGCTTTCTCTTCCACCCACTGCTATGCTGCCTTGTTAGTACCCCTCCCCATCCAGTCTTCTCACCCACTCCAGGGACAAAATGGAAAGAGAGACCTTGCCTGTTGCTGGGGACTGAGAGGAAAGGAGACTGCAGAGAAGAAGAGAGGGAAAAAATTAAACCATTTACAGATTTAAGATACCAAACCCAGTGCTGTTGAGTTGCTTCTGACTCATAGAAACCCTATAGAAGAGAGTAGAACTGCCCCATGGGGCTTCCCAGGCTGTCATCTTTACAGGACAAAATGAACAACTTCAAGGTGGTGGTTCCAATCCACCAATGGCTCCTTGGAAACCCTATACAAGTTGAGATGGAACCAACTCAAAGGCGTTTAATAAGAATAACAAAACACTTCCTCTTGCTGGTCTGAGAAGTGGAAGCCAGTGCTGTCAGTTTCAGGCACACCCCATTTCTTCACACTCACTAACAATAACCTGACACTCAGTGTTCCAGATAAGCATTGTGGAATTTCAGAAGGTCTTTAAGCAGGGGTATGGTGTGAAGAGATCCTATTCTCTGAGTGATTCTTAAAGAACTACACAGGGCACTGTTTTTTAGAAGAGGGGAACTTCAGCCAGAAGGAGGGACGTCTAGCCAGGATATTTTGTTATCAGCTGCCATTGCAAGAATGTCCCTGTTACAGAGTTTGTAACACTCTGACCTTCTTGGTTTGAACATTTCCAAGGTGATTCCTATGCCAATCCCAAACACAACATGGTCTGTGTTCTTTCAGCAGTGGACATACAATGGGAAGACATGTAAAAGCTGTGATTTATTTCCCATTCTTTTAGGTGGAAGAGTCAAGTGATTTCAAATTCAGCAAATGTGAGCTACCGAAACAATTCTGCAGACAGTCTCCACTATGCACCTCCTCTGTGCACCTGAGGTGAACTGTCAACCAAATAGTCCCAGATATCTGGCCAATATGAAGCATGTCAGACCAGTAATTGAAAATTTCCAAATATTCAGATGTTGAAAATTGTATAGTCAATATTGGAATGCTTTTCTGACCTGCATAGTTGTAAATGTGGTGCTTGGTTTCATGTAGCCGCAACCCAACTATTCTGGACAAAATCCTGACATTTACTTTATATTTCTTTTCCAGAAATTCACTTCGTTTTTTATCCTTACAGTGAGAGCAAAACTCATCCTGTTTTCACCAGTATTTATTTTGATGAATGAGTGCTGAGGGACAGAGATCTATACTGTCACTTAATCTAGTACCACCACCAATGAACCACACTGCAGTCAGAGATCCTGCGGCGGCATTTCACCTCAACCTCAGTTCAATGACGTGTACAGGAGGACTAAAGGAGATGCCAGGTGGTAGTGTTTACACACTCTATCTTATCTCTATCCAAAGACTATTCAGGTATCTGGACATGGAAGGACCTACACATACCAGGCAACTTGCTCAGCTTTGACCATCTCCATCACAATCGATACTATATATTTTACTTTCTTGGTAAACCCCCCAGATATTTTATAAGAAATCAACAAGCTCAAAGCCCTGTCCCCACAGAGCCCTTTCTTGACTCAGAACCGCAATCAGCTTTACCATACCAAGTAAACATGTCCCAGTTCTGACCCCCAGTAAGCCATAAATTTAACCATTCTCAGTTAGGTTAAATTCAAACCATTTTTTTTGTGAAAATGTATAGGGGTCAATTGTAATACAGAGATGTGTGGTGGTTTCATGGTAGAATTTTTATCTTTCGTATGTGAGACCTGGATCCAATTCCCAGACAATGAACTCAGGCACAGATACCACCCATCTGTCAGTGCAGGCTAAGCAGGTTCCAGCAGAGCTTCCAGACTAGGAAGAAAGGCCTGGTGATCTACTTCTGAAAATCAGTCAATAAAATCCCTATAGATCTGATCTGCAGCTGACCAAGGGGGTGGCTGAGGACTGGGCATATTTGGTTCTATTGTGCATGAAGTCAGATTGAGTAGGGGAACAAATTGATGGTAGTTAATAATAATAACAAAGAACAATACAATCTCACTTAGGCATTTGATATTTACTTCTTTTTAAATTTTTTATTTTAAAGATTTTTTGGTGGTTATGTGCCGTGGAGTCAGCTCAGACTCATAGCAACACCGTACAGGGTTTCTGAGGCTGTAAATCTTTACAGGAGCAGAAAGCCTTATCTTTCAAACTGCTGACCTTGCAGTTTGCAGCCTGATTTGTAACCACTATGCTATCAGAGCTCTTGAAAGATTTTTAGTCAGCTATTGTTGTCGTTAGGTGCCATCAAGTTGGTACTGACCCATAGCAACCTTATGCACAGCAGAATGAAACACTGCCTGATCCTGGGCCAACCTCACTACTGTTGCCACGCTTGAGTACATCAATGCTGTCACCTGGCCAAGCCATCTCATTGGGGGTCTTCCTTTTTTTCTCTGACCCTCCATCTTACCAAACATGATATCCTTCTCCAGCGACTGGTCCCTCCTGACAGTATGTCCAAAGTTATGAGAGACTAAGTTTGGCCATCTTGGCCTCCAAGGAGCACTCTGCACTTCTTCCAACATGCATCTGTTTGTTCTTTTGGCAACCTATGGCACTTTCAATATTCTCCTCCAACACCATAACTCAAATGCATCAATCCTATGGTCTTCTTTGTTTATTGTCCATCTTTCAACTGTATATGATGTTATTGAAAATACCATGGCTTGGGTCAGGCTGACATCTTTGATCTTCAAAACTTTAAAAAGGTCTTGTGTAGCAGATTTGCCTAATGCAACACATCATTTGATTTCTTGACTGCTGTTTCCATGAGTGTTGATAGTTGACCCAAGAAGAATGAAGTCCTTGACAACTTCAATCTTTTCTTTGTTGATAAGAATGTTGTTTACTGGTCCAATGGTGAGGATTTTTGTTTTCTTGACATTGAGATGTAATCCATTCCGAAGGCTGTGTTCTTCGACCTTCATCAGTAACTGTTTTAAGTCCTCTTCACTTTCAGCAAGCAAGCTTGTATCATCTGCATATCGTAGGTTGTTAATGAGTCTTCCTCCAATCCTGATGCCACATTTTTCTTCATATAACCCAGCTTCTAGGATTATTTGTTCAGCATACAGTTTGAATAAGTATGGTGAAAAAATACAACCTTGTCACACACCTTTCTTCATTTTAAACCATTCAGTGTTCCCATGTTCTGTGCAAACAACTGCCTCTTTGTCCATGCACAGATTCCTCATGAGCACAATTAAGTATTCCGGAACACTCATATTTTGCAATGTTATCCATAGCTTGTCATGATCCACACAATCGAAAGCCTTCGCGTAGTCAATAAAGCACAGGTAAACATCTCTCTGATAGTCTCTGCTTTTAGCCAAGATCCGTCAGACATCAGCAATGATATCCCTCATTCCACAGCTTCTTCTGTATCTGTCTTGAACCTCTGGAAGTTCTCTGTCAATGTATGCTCACAGCCATTTCTGTATTACCTTTAGTAAAACTATTCACATGGGATATCAAGGAAATTGTGCAATAATTTCTTTGGAATGGGCACAAATATGGATCTCTTCCAATCAGTCGGACAGATAGCTGTCTTCCAAATTTCTTGGCATAGATGAGTAAGTGCCTCCTGTGCCGCCTCACTTTCTTGAAAGATTTCTCTTTTTTTTTAATAAAAAAATTGTATTTACATAGAAGCATTCAGAATGTCAACAAAACACCTGCAACATTTTTTGTTTGCAATTACAGCGTAGTATTCAGTTAACAGAACAATTATTTTGTATAAGCTGCATCATACAACTGAAGATTGAAAAAAAAACAAAAAACAAAAGCTACCATCCCCATATATAACTAATTTGTGCTATGCACCAACAAGAACCTGCTTTAAGTATCCAAGCTGATTTACAATCCCCATACTGTACCAGGCAAGGTTATTGGCTATTGAAAATACCACCAGGACAGGGCTAGCTAAAGACACATTCGGCAGTGTGTTAATTATACAAAAAAAAAAAAAAAAGACACTGTACAGTTTAAAAACAAATCTCAAAGAGCCTTACATTTCAATTTTTTTTTTTTTTCCTTTAAAAGGAGTGAGTTGTGTAAGGGGGGTTAAATGCTTTATAGAAGAAAAACAAAAAAAAACCAAAAAAAACCTGCGCTAGAACCAACTTATTCATCATCATCATCTTCCTCCTCCTCCTTATTTTTCTTGCTTTTCTCAGCCTTGACGACTCCCTTTTTGGCTTTCCTTTAGCCTGGTAGACAACGATATCATTTTCGTAATTCTCCTTCAGTTTAGCAGCCTTCTTCTCATAAGGCTGCTTGTCATCGGCAGTGGTATTATTCCACATTTCTCCCAATTTCTTCCTAACATCACCAATGGATAGGCCAGGATGCTCGCCTTTGATTTGGGGGCGATACTCCGAACAAAACAAGAAGAAGGTTGACGGAGGCCTCTTGGATGCATTGGGATACTTAAACTTCTTTTTTGTCTCCCCTTTAGGCGGGATATAGTTTTTCATTTCTCTTTCAAAACGGGCCTAGTCTGCCTTTGCCATGTCTTCAAATTTCCCTTTCTCTTTAGCAGACATGGTCTTCCACTGGTATGAGCACCTCTTGGAAAATTCTGAGACGATGGCTGAAGAATCTGGGTGTGCTTCTTCTTGTACTCCTCCTGGCAGGTTTACACAAAAAATACATAGGATGACATTTTGCCTCTCGGCTTCTTAGGATCTCCTTTGCACCATGTTTAGTAATTTTTTTTTTTTTCCGTACACGAGGTACAGAGTCTGCCCAGTGCCATCCTGCTCTGCCTGGCCTGACGCTGTCTCTATGGAGCTCAATGTACTGCAATGGCTGTCGAAAGATTTCAATTTTTATTCCATCAATTCCTGGTGCCTTGTTCTTTGTCAATTCCTTCAATGTACTTTGGACTTCCTCCTTCAGTATCATGGGCTCTGGATCAT
>NW_006410001.1:0-1706 GCF_000296735.1 Chrysochloris asiatica | reverse complement strand
GTCATTCCTGGCATAGTAAACCATGTGGTTGTCAGATTCAAAATGGCCAATACCGGTCCATTTCAGCTCACTAATGCCTAAAATATTGATGTTTAAGCATTCCAAGACTACAAAAGGATACAACGGAATTTTGAGAGGTGATGGAGTTGTTCAAGATGTTGATGAAGCAGTATTTACACAACTGGATGACAAACACATACAGTTGTATAATTACCACCTCATCAACATATAAAACAACTCCATCGCCTCTCAAACTTTTGTTGTGTCCTTTTGTAGTCAATCTCTCCTCTTTACCATAGCCCTTAGCAAACATATAGTTGTAACTTTTCCAGAACGTTTTATAAATTCAGTTACAATTATGTATTTATGCTTTTGCATGTATCAATAGCTGTTCCTTTTTACTGCTGGATAGTATACTCTGAGCTTATGTGTTCATTTGCCTGCTGAAAACATTTTAGAGTGTTTCTATTCTTTTATATATAGCTATATACATTCATGCAGATTTTGTGTCTGTGTCCATACATTTTCAAAAGTCATTTGACTTTTCCTTTTTATAGTCTTTATGAGAAGGAGCCCTGGTGGCATAGTGTGTTATGAGTTGGGCTACTACTAACAGCAAGATCAGCAGTTCAAATTCACCAGTATTCCATGGTAGAAAGAATATTTTCTGCTCCCATAAAGATTTGCAACCTCGGAAACCCTTTACAGGCTTGCTATGAGTCAGAATACCACCACCATAATCTTTATCAAATTAATCAGCAGGACTCTCTTCCACAGAGCCACTGGGTAAGTTCAAATCCTCAAGCTGGAGGTTAGTGTTCCAGTGCAAACCACTCAGGGATCTGACTGAAGTTCCAGAGAAACAGAAATTGAAGACTTGGGGTCCCTTGGGAAGAGAAAGAGGCTCTATTATGTTGTCAGTCAGGCCCAGACCTGTCAGTTAAACATGGGCTAGTTGGAGCAAGAGGTTGTCATAATTTCCACTGAGGATGTTTCTAGAGTAGAATGAAAATGAACTCTCATTTTCTAAGCCCTCATGGAAGTACATAGGTACAATTCAATGGGCCTTAGGTTAGCCAGGTTGCAAAGGAATATATCATGAATCTTGACAATTCCCATTGAAGATCATTGTGTGTGCTAGATTCTTTTCAAATTTGGGATAATTTGTCTTTAATAGCTAAGGAAGAATATAAAGTATGTTGTAGTTGACTATCAAAATGACATTAGGATCATTAGGTGGAATAAACTTTTCTTCAACAACTTAGGGAAAAATCCATATTTCTTAGTAGAAATGTTGTTGTTAAGTACCATCAAGTTGGTTCTGACTGATAGAGACCCTGTATAGGGTTTCTGAGGAGTGACTGTTGAGCTTGAACCACTAACCTTGCAGTTCAAACTGACCTTGAAGTCCAGCACATTAACCTACGGTGCCACACCAGAACTCCAGTAGAAATAGTTATATTGAAATCTTTGCTGTTTGATGAATTAAAAAAGAAAAAGCTATAGTATTGACTCCAATTCCTAGTGACCCCATGTATATGAGAATAGAACTGTGCTCCTCAGAGTTTTTTTTTTTTTTTTTAATGTTTTATTGTGAATTATATGATAGTTTACATGAGAGAACTTTAGTTTTACATTCATTCCATCGTATATCATCTCATTGCCATGGTTCTAATCCCCTCCATGCATCATCAACCAACCAAAGG
>NW_006410000.1:19991-21034 GCF_000296735.1 Chrysochloris asiatica | reverse complement strand
TAGCTCTCTGTGCATGGATATGTTGGACTAATATGTCAAGTAGGTAGCTCTCTGTATATGAATATATTGGGCTTGTCAGTGTATGGACACATTAGACACATCTGCCATGTACCTAGAACTCTTTATATGGAAATGGTGCTCTCAGTGTATGGACACGATAAACACATCTGCCATGTACCTAGAACTCTTTATATGGAAATGGTGCTCTATTCCGCCATGAAGCTAGATTTCTATATATAGACAAGTTGGACTCATCTGCCTTGTATCTAGAAATCTGTATATGGCAATGTTGCACTACCCTCCTATGTAGCTAGATCTCTGTAATGGACAGTTTTTACTTATCTGACATGTAGCTAGTCCGCTGTATATGGACATGTTGGACTGCTCTGCCATGTAGCTAGCTCTCAGTGTATGGACAGGTTAGACAAATCTTCCATGTAACTAGAACTCATTATATGGAGATTTTGCACTACTCCACCAATAGCTAGCTTTCTATACATAGACATGTTGGACTCATCTGCCTTGTACCTAGAATTCTGTATGAGGAAATGTTGCACTATTCCGCCATGTAGCTAGCTTTCTATATGTAGTCAAGTTGGACTCATCGCCTTGTACCTAGAATTCTGTATATGGAAATGTTGCAATACCCTCCTATGTAGCTAGCTCTCTGTATATGGACAGTTTTTACTCATCTGCCATGTAGCTAGCTCTCTGTACATGGATATGTTGGACTGATATGCCAAGTAGGTAGCTCTCTGTATATGAACATATTGGACTTGTCTTCCATATAGCTAGCTGTCAAAATATGGACATGTTCGAGTCATCTGACATGTAGCTGGTACCCTGTATATGGACATGTTGGACTGCTCTGCCATGTAGCTACCTCTCAGTGTATGGACACGTTAGACACATCTGCCATGTACCTAGAACTCTTTATGTGGAAATGGTGCTCTATTCCACCATGAAGCTAGATTTCTATATATAGACAAGTTGGACTCATCTGCCTTGTATCTAGAATTCTGTATATGGCAATGTTGCACTAC
>NW_006410000.1:18141-18931 GCF_000296735.1 Chrysochloris asiatica | reverse complement strand
CTAGCTTTCTATATATAGACAAGTTGGACTCATCTGCCTTGTACCTATAATTTTGTATTTGAAAATGTTGCACTACCCTTCTATATAGCTAGCTCTTTGTATATGGACAGTTTTTACTTCTCTGCCATGTAGCTAGCTCACTATACATGTATATGTTGGACTGATCTTCCAAATAGATAGTGCTCTGAATATGAACATATTGGGCTTGTGTTCCTTATAGCTAGCTGTCAAAATATGGGCATGTTGGAGTCATCTGACATGTAGATAGTCCCCTGTATATGGACATGTGGACTGCTCTGACATGTAGCTAGCTCTCAGTATATGTACACGAAAGATACATCTGCCATGTACTTAGAACTCCGTATTTTGAAATGTTGCACTACTCCACCATGTAGCTACCTTTCTATACATAGACAAGTTGGACTCATCTGCCTTGTACCTAGAATTCTGTATATGGAAATGTTACACTACTCCGCCATGTAGCTAGCTTTCTATTTATGGACAAGTTGGAATCATCTGCCTTGTCCCTAGAATTTTGTATTTGAAAATGTTGCAGTACCCTATTATGTAGCACGCTCTCTGTATATGGACATTTTTTACTCATCTGCCATGTAGCTAGCTCTCTGTACATGGATATGTTGGACTGATCTGCCAAGTAGTTATCTCTCTTAATATGAACATATTTGGCTTATCTATCATATAGCTAGCTGTCAAAATATGGGCATGTTGGACTCATCTGACATGTAGCTAGTCACCAGTATATGGACATGTGGACTTCTCTGCCATGTAG
>NW_006410000.1:15815-16875 GCF_000296735.1 Chrysochloris asiatica | reverse complement strand
GGACATGTTAGACACATCTGCCATGTACCTAGAAATCTGTATATGGAAATGTTGCACTACCCCTCCATGTAGCTAGATTTCTATACATATACAAGTTAGACTCATCTGCCTTGTACCAATAATTCTTTATATGGAAATGTTGCACTACCCTCCTATGTATGTAGCTCACTGTATATGGACAGTTTTTACTCATCTGCCATGTAGCTATCTCTCTGTACATGGATATATTGGACTGATCTGCCAAGTAGGTAGCTCTCTGATTATGAACATATTGGATTTGGATTCCATATAGCTAGCTGTCAAAATATGCACATATAGGACTCATCTGACATGCAGCTAGTCTCTTGTATATGGACATTTGGACTTCTCTTCCATGTAGCTAGCTCTCAGTGTATGGACACGTTAGACACATGTGCTATGAGCAGAGAACTCTGTATATCGAAATGGTGCACTACTCCGCCATGTAGATAGCTTTGTATATATAGACAAGTTGAACTCATCTGCCTTAACTAGAATTTTATATTTGAAAATGTTGCACTACCCTCCTATGTAGCTAGCTCTCTGTATATGGACAGTTTCTACTCATCTGCCATGTAGCTAGCTCTCTCTACAAGGATATGTTGGACTGATCTGCCAAGTAGGTAGCTATCTGAATATGAACTTGTTGGACTTGTCTTCCATATAGCTAGTTGTCAAAATATACACATATTGGACTCATCTGATATGCTGAGAGTCCGTTGTATATAGACATTTGGACTTCTTTAACATGTAGCTAGCTCTGTTTATGGACATATTAGACACACCTGCCATTTACCTAGAAATCTGTATATGGATATGTTGCACTAATCCGCCATGTAGCTAGCTTTCTATATATAGACAAGTTGAACTCATCTGCCTTGTACCTAGAATTTTGTATTTGAAAATGTTGCACAACCCTCCTATGTAGCTAGCTCTCTGTATATGGACAGTTTTTACTCATCTGCCATGTAGCTGGCTCCCTGTACATGGATATGTTGGACTGATCTGCCAAGTAGTTATCTCTCTTAATATGAACATATTT
>NW_006410000.1:12777-13285 GCF_000296735.1 Chrysochloris asiatica | reverse complement strand
ATGGATATGTTGTACTGATCTGCTAAATAGGTAGCTCTATGAATATGAACATATTGGGCTTGTTTCCTATATAGCTAGCTGTCAAAATATGGGCATGTTGGACTCATCTGACATGTAGCTAGTCCCCTGTATATGGACATGTGGACTTCTCTGCCATGTAGCTAGCCCTCAGTGTATGGACATGTAAGACACATCTGGCATGTACCTAGAACTCTGTATATGGAGTTGTTGCACTACTCCACCATGTAGCTACCTTTGTATATATAGACAAGTTGGACTCATCTGCCTTGTACCTAGAAATCTGTATATGGATATTTTGCACTACTCCGCCATGTAGCTAGCGTTATATATATAGACAATTTGGAGTCATCTGCCTTGTACCTAGAATTTTGTATATGGAAATTTTGTACTAACCTACTATGAAGCTAGCTCTCTGTATATGGACAGGTTAGACAAATCTGCCATGTACTTAGAACTCTGTATATGGAAATTTTGCACTACCACGCAG
>NW_006410000.1:9295-10827 GCF_000296735.1 Chrysochloris asiatica | reverse complement strand
TGTACTTAGAACTCTATATATGGAAATTTTGCACTACCACGCAGTGTAGCTAGCTTTCTATACATATACAAGTTGGACTCATCTGCCTTGTAACAAGAATTCTGTATATGAAAATGTTGAACTTCCCTCCTATGTAGCTCACTCTCTGTATATGGACAGTTTTTACTCATCTGCCATGTAACTAGCTCTCTGTACATGGATATGTTGGACTGATCTGACAAGTAGGTAGCTCTGTGTATATGAATATATTGGACTTGTCTTCTATATAGCTAGCTGTCAAAATATAGTCATGTTGGTATCATCTGACATGTGGATAGTCCCCTCTATATGGACATATGGACTTCTCTGCAATGTGCTAGCCCTCAGTGTATGGACATGTAAGACACATCTGGCATGTACCTAGAACTCTGTATATGAAATTGTTTCACTACTCCGCCATGTAGTTAACTTTCTATATATAAACAAGTTGGACTCATCTGCCTTGTACCTAAAATTCTGTATATGGAAAGGTTGCACTACCATCCTATGTAGCTATGTATCTGTATAAGGACAGTGTTTACTCATCTGCCATGTAGCTAGCTCTATGTACATGGATATGTTTGACTGATCTGCCAAGTAGGTAGCTCTCTGAGTATGAACATATTGGGCTTGTTTTCCATATAGCTAGCTGTCAAAATATGGGCATGTTGGACTCATCTGACATGTAGCTAGTACCCTGTATATGGACATGTGGACTTCTCTGCCATGTAGCTAACCCTCAGTGTATGGACACGTAAGACACATCTGGCATTTACCTAGAACTCTCTATATGGAATTGTTGCACTACTCTGCCATGTAGCTACCTTTCTATATATAGACAAGTTCGACTCATCTGCCTTGTACCTAGAAATCTGTATATGGATATGTTGCACTACTCCGCCATGTAGCTAGCTTTCTATATATAGACAATTTGGATTCATCTGCTTTGTACCTAGAATTTTGTATATGGAATTTTTGTATTACCCTCCTATGAAGCTAGCTCTCTATATATGGACAGGTTAGACAAATCTGCCATGTACTTAGAACTCTGTATATGGAAATTTTGCACTACCACGCTGTGTAGCTAGCTTTCTATACATATACAAGTTTGACTCATCTGCCTTGAAACAAGAATTCTGTATATGAAAATGTTGAACTTCCCTCCTATGTAGCTTGCTCTCTGTATATGGACAGTTTTAATAATCTGCCATGTAACTAGCTCTCTGAACATGAATATGTTGGACTGATCTGACAAGTAGGTAGCTCTGTCTATATGAATATATTGGACTTGTCTTCCATATAGTTAGCTGTCAAAATATGGTCATGTTGGACTCATCTGACATGTAGCTAGTCCCCTGTATATGGACATGTTGGACTGCTCTTCCATGTAGCGAGCTCTCAGTGTATGGATACGTTAGACACATGTGCTATGAGCCCAGAACTCTGTATATGGAAATGTGGCACTACTCCACCATGTAGATAGCTTTGTATATATAGACAAGTTGAACTCATCT
>NW_006410000.1:7892-8427 GCF_000296735.1 Chrysochloris asiatica | reverse complement strand
TCAAAATATGGGCACGTTGGACTCATCTGACATGTAGCTAGTACCCTGTATATGGACATGTGGACTTCTCTGCCATGTGCTAGCCCTCAGTGTATGGACATGTAAGACCCATCTGGCATGTACCTAGAACTCTGTATATGGAATTGTTGCACTATTCCGCCATGTAGCTACCTTTCTATATATAGACAAGTTGGACTCATCTGCCTTGTTCCTAAAATTCTGTATATGGAAAAGTTGCCCTACCATCCTATGTAGCTACCTATGTGTATATTGATAGTGTTTACTCATCTGCCATGTAGCTAGCTCTATGTACATGAATATGTTTGACTGATCTGCCAAGTAGTAAGCTCTCTGAATATGGACATTTTGGGCTTGTTTTCCATATAGCTAGCTGTCAAAATATGGGCATCTTGGACTCATCTGACATGTAGCTAGTCCCCTGTATATGGACATGTAGACTTCTCTACCATGTAACTAGCTCTCCGTGTATGGACACGTAAGACACATCTGGCATGTACCTAGAACTCTGTATATG
>NW_006410000.1:5655-7792 GCF_000296735.1 Chrysochloris asiatica | reverse complement strand
CCATATAGCTAGCTGTCAAAATAGGGAAATGTTGGACTCATCTAACATGTAGCTAGTCCCCTGTATATGGACATGTTTGACTGCTCTTCCATGTAGCTACCTTTCAGCGTATGGACACAGCTGCCATGTACCTAGAACTCTTTATATGGAAAAGTTGCACTACTCTGCCATGTAGCTAGCTTTGTGTATATAGACAAGTTGTAGTCATATGCATTGTACCTAGAATTTTGTATATGGAAATGATGTGCTACCCTCCTATGAAGCTAGCTGTCTGTATATGGACAGTTTTTACTCATCTGCCATGTAGCTAGCACTCTGTACATGGATATGTTGGACTGATCTGCCAGTTAGGTAGCTCTCTGAATATGAACATATTGGACTTGTGTTCCTTATAGCTAGCTGTCAAAATATGGACATATTGAACTCATCTGACATGCAGCTAGTCCCTCCTATATGGACATTTGGACTTCTCTTCCATGTAGCTAGCTCTCAGTGTATGGACACGTTGGACACATCTTCCATGAACCGAGAACTCTGTATATGGATATGTTGCACTACTCTGCCATGTAGTAGCTTTCTATATATAAACATGTTGGACTCATCTGCCTTGTACCTAGAATTTTATATTTGAAAATGTTGCACAACCCTCCTATGTAGCTAGCTCTCTGTATATGGACAGGTTATACTCATTTGCCATGTAGCTAGCTCTTTGTACATGGATATGTTGGACTGATCTGCTAAATAGGGAGCTCTATGAATATGAACATATTGGCCTTGTTTCCTATAAAGCTAGCTGTCAAAATATGGGCATGTTGGACTCATCTGACATGTAGCTAGTCCCCTGTATATGGACATGTGGACTTCCCTGCCATGTAGCTAGCCCTCAGTGTATGGACATGTAAGACACATCTGGCATGTACCTAGAACTTTGTATATGGAATTGTTGCACTAGTCCGCCATGTAGCTACCTTCTATATATAGACAAGTTGGACACATCTGCCTTGGACCTAGAAATCTGTATATGGATATGTTGCACTACTCCGCCATGTAGCTAGCTTTCTATATATAGACAATTTGGAGTCATCTGCCTTGTACCTAGAATTTTGTATATGGAAATTTTGTACTACCCTACTGTGAAGCTAGCTCTCTATATATGGACAGGTTAGACAAATCTGCCATGTACTTAGAACTCTGTATATGGAAATTTTGCACTACCACACCGTGTAACTAGCTTTTTATACATATACAAGTTGGACTCATCTGCCTTGTAACAAGAATTCTATATATGAAAAGGTTGAACTTCCCTCCTATGTAGGTAGCTCTCTGTATATGGACAGGTTTTACTCATCTGCCATGTAGCTAGCTCTCTGTATATGGAAATTTTGCACTACTCCGCCATTTAGCTAGCTTTTGTATACATAGACAAGATGGACTCATCTGCCTTGTACCTAGAATTCTGTATGTGGAAATGTTGCACTACCCTCCTATGTAGTTAGCTCTCTGTATATGGACATTTTTTACTCATATGCCATGTAGCTAGCCCTCTGTACATGGATATGTTGGACTGATATTCCAAGTAGGTAGCTCTTTAAATATGAATATATTGAACTTGTCTTCCATATAGCTAGCTGTCAAAATATGGACATATTGGACTCATCTGACATGCAGCTAGTCCCTTGTATATGGACATTTGGAATTCTCTTCCATGTAGCTAGCTCTCAGTGTATTGATACGTTCGACACATCTGCTATGAACATAGGAATTCTGTATATGGATATGTTACACTACTCCGCCATGTATCTAGCTTTCTATATATAGACAAGTTGGACTCATCTGCATTGTACCTATAATTTTGTATTTGAAAATGTTGCACTACCCTTCTATATTGCTAGCTCTTTGTATATGGACAGTATTTACTCATCTGCCATGTTGCTAGCTCTCTGTACATGAATAGGTTGGACTGATCTGCCAAATAGGTAGTGCTCTGAATATGAACATACAGGGATTGTGTTCCTTCTGGCTAGCTGTCAAAATATGGGCATGTTGGTGTCATCTGATATGTAGCTAGTCCCCTGTATATGGACATGTGAACTTCACTGCCATGTAGCTAGCTCTCAGTGTTTGGACACGAAAGATA
>NW_006410000.1:2802-5409 GCF_000296735.1 Chrysochloris asiatica | reverse complement strand
ATTTTGTACTACCCTACTATGAAGCTAGCTCTCTGTATATGGACAGGTTAGACAAATCTGCCATGTACTTAGAACTCTGTATATGGAAATTTTGCACTACCACGCAGTGTAGCTAGCTTTCTATACATATACAAGTTGGACTCATCTGCCTTGTAACAAGATTTCTGTATATGAAAATGTTGAACTTCCCTCCTATGTAGCTCGCTCTCTGTATATGGACAGTTTTTACTCATCTGCCATGTAACTAGCTCTCTGTTCATGAATAGGTTGGACTGTTCTGCCAAATAGGTAGTGCTCTGAATATGAACATACACGGTTTGTGATCCTTCTGGCTAGCTGTCAAAATATAGGCATGTTGGTGTCATCTGACATGTAGCTAGTCCCCTGTATATGGACATGTGGACTTCTCTGCCATGTAGCTAGCTCTCAGAGTATGGACACGTTAGACACATCTGCCATGTACCTAGAAGTCTTTATATGGAAATGTTGCTCTATTCCGCCATGAAGCTAGATTTCTATATATAGACAAGTTGGACTCATCTGCCTTGTATCTAGAATTCTGTATATGGCAATGTTGCACTACCCTCCTATGTAGCTAGATCTCTGTAATGGACAGTTTTTACTCATCTGACATGTAGCTAGTCCCCTGTATATGGACATGTTAGACTGCTCTGCCATGTAGCTAGCTCTCAGTGTATGGACAGGTTAGACAAATCTGCCATGTACCTAGAACTCTGTATATGGAAATGTTGCACTACTCCGCCATGGAGCTAGCTTTCTATACATAGACAAGTTGGACTCATCTGCCTTGTACCTAGAATTCTGTATATGGAAATGTTGCACTTCCCTCCTATGTAGCTAGCTCTCTGTATATGGACATTTTTTACTCATCTGCCATGTAGCTATCTCTCTGAACATGGATATGTTGGAATGATCTGCCAAGTAGGTAGCTCTCTGAATATGAACATATTGGACTTCGCTTCCATATAGCTAGTTGTCAAAATATGGATATGTTGGACTCATCTGACATGCAGCTTATCCCTTGTATATGGACATTTGGACTTCTCTTCCATGTAGCTAGCTCTCAGAGTATGGACATGTTCGACACATATGCCATGAACCTAGAACTCTTTATATGGATATGGTGCACTACTCGGCCATGTAGCTAGCTTTCTATATATAGACAAGTTGGACTCATCTGCCTTGTACCTAGAATTTTGTATTTGAAAATGTTGCATTACCCTTCTATATAGCTAGCTCTTTGTATATGGACAGTTTTTACTCATCTGCCATGTAGCTAGCTCTCTGTACATGTATATGTTGGACTGATCTTCCAAATAGATAGTGCTCTGAATATGAACATATTGCGCTTGTGTTCCTTATAGCTAGCTGTCAAAATATGGGCATGTTGGAGTCATCTGACATGTGGATAGTCCCCTGTATATGGACATGTGGACTGCTCTGACATGTAGCTAACTCTCAGTGTATGGACACGAAAGATACATCTGCCATGTACTTAGAACCCTGTATTTTGAAATGTTGCACTACTCCACCATGTAGCTACCTTTCTATATATAGACAAGTTAGACTCATCTGCCTTGTACCTAGAATTCTGTATATGGAAATGTTGCACTACTCCGCCATGTAGCTAGCTTTCTATTTATGGACAAGTTGGAATCATCTGCCTTGTCCCTAGAATTTTGTATTTGAAATTGTTGCAGTACCCTATTATGTAGCAAGCTCTCTGTATATGGACAGTTTTTACTCATCTGCCATTTAGCTAGCTCTCTGTACATGAATATGTTCGACTGATCTGCCAATTATGTAGCTCTCTGTATACGAACATATTGGACTTGTCTTCCATATAGCTAGCTTTCAAAATATGGTAATGTTGGACTCATCTGACATGTAGCTAGTCCCCTGTATATGGACATGCATACTTCTCTGCCATGTAGTTTGTTCTCTGTGTATGGACAAGTTAGACATTTCTGCCATGTACCTAGAACTCTGTATAGGGAAATGTTGCACTACTCCGCCATGTGGCTAGCTTTCTCGATATAGACAAGTTGGACTCATCTGACTTGTAACTAGAATTTTGTATATTGAAATGTTGTACTACCCTCCTATATAGCTAGCTCTCTGTATATGGACAGTTTTTACTCATCTGACATGTAGCTAGCTCTCTGTACATGGATATGTTGGACTGATCTGACAAGTAGGTAGCTCTGTGTATATGAATATATTGGACTTGTCTTCCATATAGCTAGCTGTCAAAATATGGTCATGTTGGGCTGATCTGACATGTAGCTACTCCCCTGTATATGGAAATGTTGGACTGCTCTGCCATGTAGCTAGCTCTCAGTGTATGGACACATCTGCCATGTACCTAGAACTCTTTATATGGAAATGTTTCAATACTCCGCCATGTAGCTAGCTATCTATATACAGACAAGTTGTAGTCATCTGACTTGTACCTAGAATTTTGTATATGGAAATGTTGTACTACCCTCCTATGAAGCTAACTCTCTGCATATGGACAGTTTTTACTCATCTGCTATATAGCTATCTCTCTGTACATGGATATGTTGGACTGATCTGCCAAATAGG
>NW_006410000.1:0-442 GCF_000296735.1 Chrysochloris asiatica | reverse complement strand
CTCTGCCATGTAGCTAGCTCTCAGTGTATGGACAGTTTAGAACAATCTGCCATGTACCTAGATCTCTGTATATGGAAATTTTGCACTACTCCCCCATAGTTGCTAGCTTTTGTATACATAGACAAGATGGACTCATCTGACTTGTACCTAGAATTCTGTATGTGGAAATGTTGCACTACCCTCCTTTGTATGTAGCTCTCTGTGGCTACCTCTCTGAATATGAACATATTGGAATCGGCTTCCATATAACTAGCTGTCAAAATATGGACATGTTGGACTGCTCTGCCATGTATCTAGCTTTCAGTGTATGGACACTTTAGACACATCTGCCATGTACCTAGAACTCATTATATGGAAATGTTGCACTACTCTGCCATGTAGCTAGGTTTTTATATATAGACAAGTTGGAGTCAACTGCTTTGTACCTAGAATTTTGTATATG
>NW_006409999.1:17670-18848 GCF_000296735.1 Chrysochloris asiatica | reverse complement strand
GATTTTTGTTTTCTTTACATTGAGATGTAATCCATACTGAAGGATAGATAGATATAGATATATAGATATATAAAGATAGGTACAGATGCAGATATAAATATAGATAGGACATCTGATGTGGCATTGTAGGATAAGTACTAGACCACAAGATTGGTTTAAACTGCAAAGCAGTAAGTTCAGATCCACCAGCTGCTCCTCAGAAACCCTATACAGGGTCACTATGAGTCAGAACTGACTTAACAACACTTAAAAACAAGAACATACATTTATGAATATAGATATACATTTATACATACATACATGAATCCTGGTTTGGTATTGTAGGAAAAGCACTGGACTGCTGAATGAAAGATCGCAATTTCAGCCCACCAGTCACTTCCCAGAAACTCTATACAGGGTTGCTATGAGTCGGAACAGACAGGATAGTACTTCTTGTTGTTAGGTGTCATCAAGCTACTTCGGATTCAGAGTGACCCTACACACAACAGAAGAAAACACTACTGGGTGCTGCACCATCTTCACAATTGTTGTGCTTGATCTCATTGCTGATGCCACTATGCCTAACCCTCATTGGTGGTTCTTCTTCCTTTCTCTTTCACACAGATCCTCCACTTTTCCAAACACAATGTCCTTCTCCAGGGTCTGGTTTCTCCTGGTAACCTGTCTGAAGTATAAGAGAGAAATCTTTACACCCTGGTTTCTAAGGAGCATTCTACTTCCAACACAGTTTGTTTCTTCTTCTGGCATTCCATAGTCCTTTTAATATTTTCCTCCAACACCATAATTCAAATGCATCGATTCTTCTACGGTGTTCCTTATTCATTGTCCAACTTTCACATGCATATGAGACTATTGGAAAAACCATGGTTTGGGTCAGGCACACCTTAGTCCACAAACTGACATGTTTGCTCTTGAACTCTTTAAAGAGGTTTTGTGCAACAGATTTGCCTAATGCAATACATCACTTGATTTCTTGACTGCTACTTCCATGAGTGTTAATAGTGGATCTGAGTAAAATGAAGTCTTTGACAATTTCAATCTTTTCTCAATTGATTAAAATGTTGCTTATTAGTGCAGTGGTGATAATTTTTTTTCCCTTTATAATGAGGTGCAAAACATACTTAAGGCTGTATTCTTTGATTTTCATCAGTAAGTATTTTAGGTTCTTTTTACTTTCA
>NW_006409999.1:12776-14052 GCF_000296735.1 Chrysochloris asiatica | reverse complement strand
TAGAGGCCTTCAAATTTGGAAGAAATGTTAAAATCATCTAATCTAATACTTATTTTACAAGTGAAAAAAATGTCAAGAGAGGCAGTGGCATAGAGAGACAGAGAGCACCTTTCGGCTCTAGGCCCACAGTAGGCTGTGTGCCTGCTAGACTGTTCTTTAGAAGCAAGGATGGCAAGACTTAGTCTCTAGCTCTTTGTACATGTTGTCTGCTAGCAGGTACCAGGTCCTGTCGAAGGAATCATGCTTGGTAAAGTGGAGAATCAACAAAAAAGAAGACAACCAACAAGATGGACTGACATAGTGGCATCAACAATGGGGTCACATAACTACAATTGTGAGGATCGTGCAGGACAAAGAGTGTTTCTTTCTGTTGTGCATATACAGGGTCACTATGAGTCAGAACTGACTCAATGGCACCTAACCTCAACATACATGTGATTTTTGGTAAGTTTTTATATGAACTGAGTGATCGTTTACATGGGAGAACATTGATTTTACACCATCGTTTCATTGCAATGATTACAATCTCCTCCATGCATCATCATTCAACAGTATTTGCTTCCATTCCCTGTTTTGTTTTGTTTGTCTTTTTTGAGGTGGGGGAGGGATGTACACAGAAACACTCAGGAATATATAATAATTTAAACAATCAAATAACACATTCTGCAAGTCTGTCTCCTAGCTGCCAGCACCCAGTCCCTCTCTTTCCATGAGTCCAGAGTCCTCCACTGCTTCCTCTTCCAAGTCCTCATCTCTGCCTCCATCTCTGGTGTTGCTGCTTTTCTGGATAGGGTCCCGCACTCTGCTTGTGCGCTAATCTTGATGGTTCTAGGGTCCTCTGTTTCTGGATTGTAAGATTAACTACTCCCCCATTTTTGTTACAAAACTTCTACCTTTACAATTGTGACAGTTGCAATTAGTCATGATAACAATTTCTCACTGTTGAATCATAAGAATCTTATCCCCGTCTCTTTTCACCAGACAAATCTAGGCAAGATGAAAACTATTCAGTGGGGAATCTACCTTCCCCTGCACACTTAAACTCAACTCCCTCTTGAAAACTTGTAAGCCACTTCATGCCTTTATCACCCCCTCATTTTAGGTAGCCAATGCCTAAGTTGCTGGTCCCTATCTACCCTGTACACAGAGGGGAGAGGATTGATCCTTGATGTGAGGTCTTCTTCCCTCTTGATTGGTATTTTGAGCTAGGTCATGTATAGGTCAAGTTCATCAAATTGTAGCAATTTATACTTGTTTCCTTTATTAAAAAAAAAAA
>NW_006409999.1:4631-12676 GCF_000296735.1 Chrysochloris asiatica | reverse complement strand
TTTTTAATCTTCCTCTAGTCAATTTCTGGTCTTCAAGCCACCAAGGCTAGGTCAAATGGGTACTATCTGCAAATTTGGGTATTCTCGTGCATACCCCCTCACTTCATATCAGCTCACTTCATATCAACTCTAGTCATCTGTGGTTATGTCCTTGTCCATGGGTCCAGGTCTCCCCACACTTTGGACCAACCAGCCCTTCCTCTTCTCTCTCTTATTTTCAGGTCACTGGGAGTCTATGGAGCGTGGTTGAATTCAGCCCATCTCTTCATTGCTGCATTTCCCACTCTTCCACTCACCAATAGACCAAAATAATTGCCAGCAAGATTACATACCTGCTTATGTGTTCCCTTTGAGTTTCAGTTTTGGAGGGTGATTTGTCCTGAACGGACTTGATTGCTTGCCTTGATGACTCTCCAGTGAACAACTTACTAGTTCTTGTAATAGCCAATCAAACTGTCATTTCTGTTTTGGATTTTTCCTGCTGATATTTCTTAGAAGATGTATCTTGTATTGTTCTAACTGTTTCTTCCTGGTCTGTTTGTCCTTTTTAGTGGGAATGTTCCACCTCAGAAGGTTCTGGGTGGGGCTCAGAATTCCACCTAAGGTTCCATACACTGCAAAGGCTCCGCAAGAAGCCTATTTCACTGGGCAAATTCTAGAACCCCTTTTAGGTATTCCAATCAGTTATAGGCTGAAGATGGGCTTACAAGTTTTCTGTAATCATGTTTCCTGACATTCTTTTCTATCCCACTCAAGTTTTTATTTTACAATAGTAGGCAATGGAAACTAATATTCATAAGTCAGTCAAGCATCTTAACATTATTTTCCCTTGTATTATAGAGCCCTGTTTTTCCAAGGGTGAACATGTATCACTATTTACCTCTGTCCCATTTAGCCTATGCAAACCTGCCTCAGGGTTCCCCTATCTTCCATGCTCTTCTACCCCGTCCCCCATCTTGTGTATTGCCCTCCCCAACACCCAAACTATGATGAGTCTACCCACTACCTTGTGCTCTATCGTCCCCTCCTTCAATCCCCCAAGACCCTTACCTCACCATCAGCAACCAACAAAGAATTTTTGTCGTTGTTGTTTTTCCCTTTTATTATGTGTATCTTTTCTTAAGCTTTTACAATAATGGTCTTATGCAGGAATTATCCTTTTGTAACTGACTAATTTCACTCAGGGAATGTCCTCAAGGTTCATCCGTGTTTTGTGGCGTCTTGCAGCTTCCATGTTATTCTTCAAGGTAGCATAATATACCATTGGGTGTATGTACCAAAGTTTGTTTATCCAGTCTTCCATTGATGGGCACTTGGGCTGTCTCCATCTTTTTGTTACTGTGAATAGTGCTGCTATGAACATTAGTGTGCATATATCTACTCATGATATGGCTTGTATTTCTTGTGAATATATACCAAGTAGGAATTGATGGAATAAAAATTGAAATCTTTCAAGAAAGTGAGGTGGCACAGGAGGCAGTCACTCATCTCTGCCAAGAAATTTGGAAAACCACTATCTGGCCGACTGATTGGAAGAGATCCGTCTTTGTACCCATTCCAAAGAGAGGTGGCACAATGGAATGTGGAAATCATTGGACAATCTCTTTGGACAATTTCCAACTTTCTGAGGAAGAGCCATACTGTTTTCCATAGATATAAATATTATTTTTATACGACATAATGTTATAATTATTAAGTACCATCTAGTTGATTCCCACAGATAGTGACCCTGTGTAGGGTTTCTGAGGAACAGCTGGTGAGCTTGAAGCACTGGCCTTGCAGTTTAAACTAACTTTGCAGTCCAGCGCATTAACCCACAGTGCCATACCAGGATTCTGTAAGTGTAGTGGTTGTGAGTTGGACTGCTAACCTCAAGATCATCAGTTCAAAACTACCAGCCATTCCATGGGAGAAAGATGATGATTTTTGCTCTCATAAAGATTTACAGCCTTGGAAATACTATGCAGGGTCGCTATGAGTTGTAACTGACTCCATGCACCAATGATATAATATATATGCAATATATTTTATATAGCACAGTAATAATGAAATCAAAGCTGATGGAAGCAGAAGCTAGAATTGCAAATGTGCTTATCTTTTTCTCCACAGAATAAAAACTCTGCTCCTACATATTTACTGAATAAATGAATTGAATGGCATACAGCTGAGACTTGGAGAACACTAGGGAGTGATTGTAGATGTGACATGTCGTTGTTGTTATTAAGTGCCATTGAGTCAGTTCCAACCCATAGCAATCCTACATAAGGTTTCTATGGAGCAGCTGGTGAGCTTGAATGGCCAACCTTGCAGTTTAAACCAACTTTGCAGTCCAATGCATTAACCCAAAGTGACACACCAGGACTCTATGATGTGACATGGGGAGTGGCAATGGTTTCATGTGAAAGCTGATGGGGTTTAGAACTATGAAGGAGATATAGGAGAAGAATCAATTGGACCAGAAATCAGTGAGGGGTGATGACAGAAAATTAGTTGATATTCAGATTTCTGACTTGATGATATCAGTCACTAAAATAGGGAGTCTAAATAGATAGAATACTTATCGAGGGTCAGGATGAGGACTTCAGCTTTTGATATGTTGCCACTTTGGGTGTATAGGCTCTGCAAGTAGATGTACTTGAGACAGTGGGGAGGTGGTTCTGGAACTCTGGAGAGGCATTTGGCTAATGTTGCATGAGTCACTGACATTGGGGTGGATTAATACACCCAGAAGAAATGCATAGAGTAATAGAAAAAATCTCAGGAAGCATTTGTAGGTACTGCAAACATTATAGGACAGGTAAAGAAGTAGTGATACTACAAAGGCACATTGAAGTGACAATATTAAATATTTATTTTGGGCCTATCATATACTATAGACAATATTAAGCACTAAACAATTTATATTATTTCATAATTATGACAAAACAATGGGATATATTAGATCCCCATTTATCACTTTCTTTTTAGTGTTTTTATAGCTATGCACTGGACCACAAGGCCAGTTTGAACCTCAAGGTCGGCGATTCAACAACAGCTCTCAAAGTAATGCATGTTTATATAATACTCATAATTATACAAATATATAACTTGGAAGACAAAATATTATTCATTCCATAAAGACAATTTTGACATTGTTCAGTGACTACTCCTCTTTCTTATTCATTTTCTATGCATATTTATGTAACTATAAATTGTGTTTGTTTATTTGTTTGTGTTTTTACAAAAGGACTCTTTTCTACTGTCATGCAACTTACTTTTTTCAGAGTATCACAATTTATTTAATTTATGTTTTAATATGCTGTTGTTGTTAAGAGCTGTTGAGTTGGTTTGACTCATAGCAACCCTGTGTAGAGTTTCTAAGGAGTGACTGGTGAGTTTGAACAACTAACCTTGTGGTTAGCAGTCCAGTGCTTAAGCTACAGTACCATGCCAGGACTCCTTTTCTAGGTTGTTGTTGTTTAGTGCCATCAAGTCAGTTATGACACATAGCCACCCTGTATAGGGTTTCTGAGGAGCAGCTGGTGAGCTTGAACTGCCAACTTTGCAGTGCAAAGGATGTTTCAGTCTGGCACATTAACCCACAGCGCCTCACTAGGACTCTGAAATTTAACATAGCTTCCAGGTACTCCATAGCATGCCTATGGTAAGTAGCCGAAGTAATGCTGCAATGAAACTTGACAACTAGTATAAATTTAAGTTCATAGTAACAGTGTCAAGGGCAAATGATTGAAATCAAGATTTGAAAGAGAAATGAAAAAAAAAAAAGTTTTCACTATGGAAACCTAAATATGACAAGATAATATGAGGATAAGATGATAAGGATAATATGAGGATATAGTGATAAGAAAGATGAGGAGCTGAAAGATACAAATGCTACAGCCTTAAATAAGGGAACTCATTGCAGTAGTTTATTCTGACTGACAGTGACCCTATTAAAGGACCGAGTAGAATTGCTCCATTGGAGTTCTAAAGTTGTAGACTTTCTGGAAGCAGACAGCTAGATCTTTCTTTTGCAGAGTGACTAGTAAGTTTGATCCCCTCACTTTTTAGGTAGTAACCTAGTGCTTAATAACTGTGCCATTAAGAATCAATTAATAAGATTTAGCAAGAATATGTTAGGGACAACCACTAATGAATTAGTGTAATTTAATTAGCATGGCTAAGGATGAGTGAAAGATAACTAAGAGAAAATAATAATTTTAAACAGAGTTTTCAAAAAAAATATGAAAGGAGAGAAGAGGGGTAGAAAGGACTATAGAGTGATTTATGGGGCTGAAGAAACTGATAATAAACATCACTTTTAAATTTGAAGCCATTTTGTTAGTTCAGCACATTTTTTTTTTTGTACGTGGATGACCACAGAAGCATCCAATGTGGTAAGTTAATAGGCACACATAGGGAGAAAACATCACACTGAATATATCCTATACATGGTGACTGGATTCCTGGTGTGGTGCTGTAAGATCAGCACTGGCTGCTCCTTGGAAAACCTATATAGGGTTACTATGAGTTGGAACCTACTCAACGGCACTTAACAACAATAGTACACATGGTCACCATGAGTTGGAGCCTGTTCAACTGTATTTGACAACAAGAACCTAATATTGTGACCTGGATTTTCTAATTTATAGGCACCTTATTTGTTGTTGTTAAGTGCCATAGAGTCAGTTCTGACCTATAGCGACCCTATATAGGGTTTCTAAGAAGCAGCTTGTGAGCTTGAACCGCAGAACTTGCAGTTCAAAGGGCTTTGCAGTCTGATGCATTAACCCACAGCACCACACCAGGAAACTTATATAACCTTATATGACAGAGTAAAACTGCCTCATATGTCTCCCAAGGCTGTAAATCTTTATGTAAAAGGTATGAAGTTTCACCATCCTTGATTCTAAGGAACATTCTGACTATACTATCCGAGATAGATTTGTTTATCCTTCTGCCAGTCCATGGTGATTCAATATTTTTCTCCAACACCATATTTCAAATGCATCAATTCATCTGTGGTCTTCCTTATTCATTGTTCAACTTTCACATCCATATGAGACAATTGGAAATACCATGGTTTGGGTCAGGCACACCTTAGTTCTCAAAATGGCATCTTTGCTCTTGACCACTTTTAAAGTCTTTTTGCAACAGATCTACCTAATGCAATACGGCATTTGCTTGTCTTTTGACTACGGCTTTCATGAGCATTGATTGTGGATTCAGGAAAACGGAAGTCTTTGACAACGTCAATCTTTTCTCTGTTTATCATGATGCTATTCACTAGTCCAATTGTGAGGATTTTCTTTTTTTACATTGATTTGCAGTCCATACTGAAGGCTGTGGTCTTAGATCTTCATCAGTAATATTTTAAGTCTTTTTCACTTTCAGCAAGCAAGGCTTTGCCATCTGCATTATCACAGGTTATTAATGAGTCTTCCTCCAATCCTTATTCCTTATTGTTTTTCATATGATACAACTTCTCAGATTATTTGATCAGCATAAAGAATGAATAAGTATGGTGAAAGAATACAACGCTGGCATACAACATTCCTAATTTTAAACCATGCAGTATTCCCTTATTCTATTTGAACAATTGCCTTTTATTCTATATATATGTTCCTTATGAGCACATTTCAGTGTTCTGTAATACCCATTCTTTGCAATGTTATCCATAGTTTGTCATGATCCACACAATCAAAAGCCTTTGTATAGTCAATAAAGTACAGGCAAATAGCTCTCTGTTATTCTGTGCTTTCAACCAAGATCCATCTGATGTCAGCAATGATAACCCTTATTCTACATCCTCATCTAAATCTGGATCGAACCTCTGACTATTCCCAATCAGTGTACTATTATTGCAGTCATTTTTGAATTATCTTTAGCAAAAGTTTACTTACATGTGATATTAATGATATTGTCCAATGATTTTTGCATTCCGTGGTGTTGCCTCTCTTTCGAATGGGCACAAATATGGATCTCTTCCAATCAGTTGGCCATACAACTGTCTTCCAAATTTCTGAGTGTGTGCCTCCAGTGATGCATGTTCATTGAAATATTTCAATTTGTATTCCATAAATTCCCAGAGCCTTGTTCTTTACCAATGCCTTCGGTGTATCTTGGACTTCCTTCATTACCATTGGTTTTTGGTCATATGATACCTTTTGAAATGGTTGAAAGTCAACCATTTCTTTTTGGTACAGTGACTCTGTATTCTTTCCATCTTCTTTTGATGCATTCCTTATTTTATCATTCAATATTTTTCTTAAAGGAAACTTCAGTATTTCAAGTCCAGGTTTGAATTTTTTCTTCAGTTCTTTAAACTTAAGAAATGCTAAGTGTGTCCTTACCTTTTGGTTTTCTAACTCTAGATCTTTGCACATTTCATTATAATATCTGACTTTATCTTTTGAGATCCTCTTTTAAATTTTGTATTCAGCTCTTTTATCAACTCATTTTTTCCCCCATTCACTTAAGCATCTGTGTGCTGGAGAGTAAGTTTCAGAATCTCTTCTGATATCCATTTTAGTCTTTTCTTTCTCACCTGTCTTTTTAATGAGCTTTTGCTTTCTTCCTGTATAATGTCATCCCACGGTCTTCTGGTCTTCAGTCATCTAATACACCAAATCTATTCTTGAGATGGTCTCTAAATTCAGGTTGGATATATTCAAGGTCATATTTTGGCTCTCATAGACCTGTTTTAATTTTTTAAGCTTCAGTCTGAACTTGCATATGATCAATTGATGGCCTGTTCCACAGTCTGCCACTGGCCTTGCTTTGGCTGATGATATTGTGCTTTTCCACCCACTTCTTCCATAGATGTAGTGAATTTGTCTGTCTGGTGAGGTCCATGTATATAGTCATCTTTTATGTTGTTTTAAAAAGATATTTGCAATCAATGAGTCATTGGTTTTGTAAAATTCTATCATGCAATCTTGGGCATCATTTCTATCACCATGGCCATATTTTCCAACTACTGATCCTTCCTCTTTGTTTCCAATCTTCACATTCCAATTTCCAGTAATTATTAACATGTCTTGATTGCATGTTTGATCAACTTCAGACTGAAAAAGTTGAGAGTCTTTAATTTCATTATGACTGGCTTCAGTGGTTGGTGTGTAAATTTGAATTATAATGGTATTAATTGGACTTCCTTGTAGGCATATGCATATTTTTCTATCACAGACAGCATTAGACTCCAAGATAGATCTTTCAAATGTTCTTTTTGATGATGAATTGTGATGCCATTTCTCTTGAATTTGTTGTTCCCAGAATAGTAAACCATATTATTGTCAGACTCAAAATGACCAATGACAGTCTATTTCAGCTTACTAATGTATAACATTTTGACACATAGTAATTCTATAGTTGCTAAGATGGATTCCTAATGTGGCCCTGCAGGATAATGGCAGTGGGTGTGGCCTAGCAAGGTCGGTTTGAACTACAAAGTCAGCAGTTCTTGGAAACCCTATACATGGTCATTGTCTAAGATATCAACTTTTATGCATTTTATCTCATTTTTGACAACTTCCAATTTTCCTAGATCCTTACCTAGTACATTCTGTGTTCCAATTATTAAGGGATGTTTGCGTCTGTTTCTCCTCATTTGAATTGTGTCCCATCAGCAAATGAAGGTCCCAAATGCTTACTCCATATGAGTCATCATGGTCAAATCTACTTTGACAAGGCAGTTCTTCCCCAGTCACATTTTGAGTGTCTTTCAACCTGAGGGCTCATCTTCCATCATTATATCTGACAATATTCTGTTTCTGTTCATAATGCTTTCATCTTCTGTTACTATATCTGACAAAGTCCCCCTGCTATTGATAATGTTTTCTGTGGCTAAGCATTCAGAAGCAGTCTGCCTCTCCTTTTGCTTAGTCTGTATGAGTCTGGAAGCTAAGCTGAAACCTGTCCATCACTGATGATCCTGCTGGTAGTTAAAATACTGTTGGCATAGCTTCCAGCATCATAGCAACATGCAAGCCACCACAGTACTATACATTGACAGATGTGTCTAAGGCATATAATCTATTCTTGAAATGCTCTCTAAATGCAGATGG
>NW_006409999.1:1982-4291 GCF_000296735.1 Chrysochloris asiatica | reverse complement strand
TTTCTAACAACCAATCTTTCCTCTTTTTTTTCCAACATTTTGCATTCCAATCATCAGAAGTTTATTAGGAACTATTTAATACCTAAAACTAGATATAAAGAAAACCACCCATAGCCTTCATATAGTCAGATGTTCTGACTTACCGTAGTCCTATAGTGCAGTGTAGCTCTCCTCCTTTGGGGTCCAAGATTGTTGAATCTTCATGGGAGCAGGCAGTCTCATCTTCTTTCTTGATGGGTTTGTATGGCTTACCCTGCTGTTAGCAGCCTAACATTTCACTCATGGAATCACCAGGGCTTTTGGATATAAGAGTAATAAATAGTAAAAGAAAACTCTATACCCACCATCCATTCTAAAAAATAATTATATCAAGTTATTTAAAATCTCAATGTATCCTTCCTAGATGTTATTCTTCCACCTTCCCATAACAGTTACTCATATTATGAATTTGGTGAGACCCTTGCAAGAAGTAAAACAAAACAAAACAAAAAACGAATAATACTGTCTTAGTTATCTAGTGGTGCTATTACAGATATACCACATGTTGTTGGCTATCACAAAGAGAAATTAACTTTCTCACAGTTTAGGAGGCCAAAAGTTTGAATTCAAGTGACTGCTCTAGGGGAAAGCCTTCTCTCTTTGTGGGCTCCAGTGGAAGGTCCCAGTCTCTTCAGCTTCTGATTCGTAGTTCCTTGGAAATCTCTTATGTCTTGGCATCTATCTTACCCCATCTTTGCTTGCTGCACTCCTTTATATAAATTAAAGCATACTCTATATTTATCCTGCATCATTAACATAATAAAAACAATCTGTTCCCAAATGCACTTATAACCACAGACAGAGGAGCATTAGGAGTTTCAATACATATTGTTTGGAATACAATTCTATCCACAACAAACACTTTCTTAAGTTTTAATTTTCATGGAAGTAAGATGACAGGTTAATAGACATTAGCATAATATTGATCTGTTGATACAAAGATAATCTCAAGGTTGAAACACTTAAGACTGTTTGTATACTAGTATATATCTATACACTTTTTAAAAATGCAAACAACACACATATTTTACAGTTTTTGAAAACCATGCCACCCTTTCATACATTCGTTTCCTATGCTCACTGTGCACATCATATGTGTGCATTTTTTATGAGTGTGTCATATGTGGGAAAATATGGAACATACTGAATATACATATATTATGTATACTAGGCATCTTGATGTGGTGCTGTAGAGTTAGGACTGGACTGCTGACACCAAGATTGGTGGTTCAAACACATGAGCCAGTCCCTAGAAACCGTATGCAGGGCTGCTATTAGTCAGAACTCACTGGACAATAACTTAATAACAACATTTATACTGTCTGTATATAAATGAACTTTAGAAGGTTATTTAAGACATTAACCATTGCCATAGGGTCTATTCACTCACAGACCGATCCCATAAGACTTCCAAGACTGTAATCTTTAAGAGGAGTCTGGGTGTGACACTGCAGGTTAATGCACTGGACTGCAAGATCGGTTTGAAGCGCAAAATCGGTGGTTCAATCTCACCAGATGTTCTTGGACACCCAACAAAGGGTCACTATGAGTCAGAACTGACTCAACGGCACTTAACAATAACATTTTCTTTTTTAGGTTTTTATTGTGAGGTTTACATGGGAGAACATCAACTTTATACTCATCCTACCAAATTTCATTTCATTGCAATGATTACACTCCTCTCCATGCATCATCAAATAACCAAAGGGTATACCATACAGGCCTGACCCCCCACCGCCAGCACACAGCCCTTCTCCCTTCTTGAGTCCAGTGTCCCCAGTCACTCCATCTGTCCACGTCATCATCTCTGTCTCCATCCCTGGTGTCACTGTCTCTCTGGGTAGTGTCCCGCTCTCTGTTATTCTCACTTGATGGTCCCAGGGACCTCCACTCTGGCTGCAAAATCAATCACTCTCCTCCTTTTTGTCAAAAAACATCTACCTCTATATTTCCTACCCTCACAGTCAGTCCTGATGGCAATTATTCACTTTGTACCACAAAAGTCTTATCCCCATTTTGTTTCTCCAGTCTGATCCCAAAGGATTGGAAATCATTCACTGGTGATTCTACCTTCCCCCACCCCATCTGGAACTAGGCTCCCTCTTGAAAGCTTTTAAGCCAGTCACTTCTTGCCTTTATAGGCTCCCGCATTTTGGGTAGCCAATGTCTAAGTTGCCCATCCCTGTCAACCTTGTGTACCAAGGGTTGGGAGTGATCCTCTCTCTAAAGATTTGTTGCTTCTTTTAAACTACTACATCCATAAATATAGC
>NW_006409999.1:0-951 GCF_000296735.1 Chrysochloris asiatica | reverse complement strand
CATTCCTCTCCTCCTTCTTGTGTATTGCCTCTCCCCGCTCCCCAACCCCCTCCCAAGCTATCCTGTGTCTATTCCTTACCCTGTGCTCTATCTTCCCATTCCTCCCCTCCTCTCATCCCATACATCCTGGCGATCAGCAAATATATATATAATTTTTCCCCCTTTTAATGTGGGTTCTTTGTCTTACTCTTTTTACAATAATGGTCCTATGCTGTATTTCTTCTTTTGTGACTGACTAATTTCACTCAGCATAATTTCCTCAAGGTTCATCCATGTTATGGGGCAGCTTGCAGTTTCTTTGTTGTTCTACAAGGCAGCATAGTATTTCATTGTGTGTATGTACCACAGTTTGTTTATCCATTCTTCAATTGATGAGCACTTAGGCTGTCTCCATCTTTTTGCTAATATTTTGTAAATATTGCTGCTATGAACATTGGTATGCATATATCTACCAAGTAGAGGAATTGCTGGATCATAAGGTATTTCTATTTCCAACCTTCTGAGGAAGCGCCATATTGATTTCCAGAGTGGTTGGACCATTTTGCAATCCCACCAACAATATAGGAGGGTCCCAGTCTCTCCGCATCCTCACCAGCATTAATTGTCTTCTACTTTTTTTTTTATCTTTGCTCTTATTGCTGGTGTGAGATGATATCTCATTGTTGTTTTGATTTGCATTTCTCTAATGACTAGGGATCAACAACATTTCCTCATATGTTGTTGGCTGCCTGGATCTCCTCCTTGGTGAAATGTCTGTTCATGTCCTGCGCCCATTTTTAAATTGGATTATTTGTCTTTTTCTTATAGAGGTGTTGTAGGTTTCTATATATTTTAGAAATGAGTTCTTTGTCTAATGTGTCATTGCAAAAAAATTTTCCCAATTCTGTGGGTTCCCTTTTTACTCTTTTTGGTGAAGTCTTTTGATGCACATAAGTTTTTAATTTTTAGTAT
>NW_006409998.1:18197-20316 GCF_000296735.1 Chrysochloris asiatica | reverse complement strand
GATGGCAAGACTTCATCTCACATCGTTCGGACATGACACCTACATAGCTCTGTGGCTACATCTCCCATGCCCTGCCACAGCCATTTGGAATCTGGACTGTGACACAGAGCTGATGGTCTCTCTCCAGCTTCTCCCACACCAATACAAACACATTGGCAAACTTGGTCCTGACATGGACAAGTGAAACAAACTCACACATCACATCAGCTATTATGACTGAGCAATCAGCCTTCACTTTGCCTACTACAGCATCATCCAGCATCCAAATAGAAATATTGCATGCCAACCCCTGAAAACCCAATCCCAGCCCGTCCTGGAACAAGGAGGTAGGAGTGGCCCATGAGAGGTCTCTTCATGGAACACACAGCTCCAGTGTTAGCAGATTTTACATGCTTGCAGGCCTTTAGAGATTTTTGTTATTAGATTATTTCCCTATAGTATTTAGAATTTGAACTTTTTCCCAGCCAGTACATGCCATATTATACATTGTATTAGGCTGATTCCGAAAAGAACCTTCAACACCTTACTTTGCATTGACCTGAATAGTCCTCTGCACCAAAGTGTTTTTGGTTTTTAAATTCATCCTTCTTGCTCAATTATCTTAACCAGGTTGGCCTTGGTTTGAATTAAAATTGAATAGAGTCCCTTCCCTTATGAAAACTTGTTGTGTGAGTGACAGACAGAGAGAGAGAGAGAGAGAGAGAGAGATCATAACTTAAGAATGGAGCCTGGAACATACAGATCTTGAGTTAGACAGAGATCTGAAAAGATAACATTATTTAATTTATTTTTAACCTAATCTGAAACTTAAATATTTTCTTCCTTGCTTTCTTCTAAAATAAAATAATTCCAATTATGAGTAGTATCATTTGTCACTTACAGATCTTGTCTGGTATGTGACTGTTGTTGTTGTTAAGTGCCATTGAGTCAGTTCCTATACAGAGCAACCCTGTGTAGGGTTTCTGAAAAGCAGCTGGTGGGTTTAAACCACCAACTTTGCAGTTCAAATTGACCTTACATTCCAGCACATAAAATTTACATTAGTTGACTTCCAGAAATTTTGTATCATTTCACCTAAATTCCAGAACCTTACCTATAATTAAATTATTAAAAGTTTAAAGTCTGTCATTGTTTACCTAAATTAGGGAACATTTTAAATAGACGGAGACAAAATATTTTTAGAGTTCTACCTTGAAAATAGAAAATTCTGTTTTCTTCCTTCTTTCTACCCTTAAGCCTTGGGTGTTATATTCCTTCCTTTGACCATTACAGACAAGATAATTGCCAAATACCAGTTTCCCAAGTGACAGCAGTTTTCCTTTTGGGAAACACTTTAGCATGTAAACCCTTCTCATCTTCCAACATTTCTGAGTAGTAAAATATACAGAGCATTGCACACTTGATGCTTGTATTTGGTTTTTATGTCAAAATTATAGAAAAGGAAGATTGTAAAACTCAACCTGACCGAAACATAAAGAACAAAAACAATCCAGATTGCAAAATGATGCATTGCAGATGATGGGGTTCTAGAATGAATGTCAGACCATAGAAGGAAAGGCTCTGCAGTGAGGGAGACCAGAGAAGGACTCCGAACTTGTAAGATCTCAGGGAAGGTTTCAGAAAGGAGCTTGAGATGTGCCTGGAGCAATCACCCGAAGAGTCCCCACCCCTTGGATCTAGGAAGGCCAGTTCCTGTCAGTCTGGTGCTGACTGGCCCTCTTACAGAATAAACAGTACACAAGCAGAAGAAATTTGTTCTAGAGAAAGATTACTGTTTTCTCTGTAAAAGCGCATGTACATATGTACATCATATAAGGAGCTCTGGTAACATAGTGGTTATGAATCAGGCTGCTGATTTCATGGTTAGCAGTTTGAAACTACTAGCTGTTTCCTTGGGGCAAAGATGAGGTTTTCTGCTCCCATAAAGATTTACAGCCTCAGAAACCCTGTACAGAGTCGCTATGAGTTGGAACCGAATCCACGGCACAAAACAACAACAACAATGTGTACATATATTGAAAGTCAAAGGATGTAAAAGGATAAATCATGAAGATAGCAACTATAAGGAAGCAAGAGCAACAATATGAATATCACACAAAATAGATTGTAAAGCAAAAAA
>NW_006409998.1:13077-14206 GCF_000296735.1 Chrysochloris asiatica | reverse complement strand
GCTGAGTATACATCACTATTTACCTCTGTCCCATTTAGCCCAGCAAACCTGCCTTATTGTTCCCCTATCTACATTGTTCTTCCATTCCCCTGCCCCTTGTTGTATGTTGTCCTCCCCAATACCCGAACTATGACAAATGCATCAGTTCATCTATGGTATTCCTTATTTACTGCCCAACTTTCACATGTATATGAGGTTATTGAAAATACCCTGGCTAGGATGAGGTGCACCTTAGTCCTCCAACTAACATCTATGCCCTTCAACACTTTAAAAAGAGGTCTTGTGCAGCAGATTTGCCTGATGCAATGTGTCATTTGATTTCTTGATGGCTGCTTCCAAGTGTGCTGATTGTGCATCCAAGCAAAATGAGTCTTCAATCATTTCTCCATTTATTTGGATGTTGTTTATTGGTCCAGAGGTGAGACTTTTTGTTTTCTTTATATTGAGATGCAACTCAAAATTAAGGCTGTGGTCTGCAGGAGCCAGCCTGCATGAGGGGGTCTCCAGAGGCTGACAGGGAATGAAAGTGACAGGGGTCTCAAGATGGTCAATCAAGAGTAACTTTATTCCCTACAATACAGCTTTAAGTACAAGCTTAGGCAGGAGGTGTATCCAGGCATCACAACAAAGCTAAGGTTTATTATTACTAGATTATAGTTAGGCACATATATTTTCTCCTCATTTTAGATTACTCGCCCCCCGCCCCCAATCTGGTCAGTGTGTTTTGCTCCCATAATCTTTGGCATGCAAAGTTTTCCTTGCGGTTCTCATCAAGGCATTCCTTGGTTTGAGAACTGTCTCAGAGTGGGTTTCACACATGTCCTGTTCTTCCTACATCTCCCCCTTTTTGTTTTTGTAAAGTAAGCAATAGAAGCACTCTGTGTGATTTCTCCGTAAAGCTGAATCTTCACTGTATGCGTTTCCAGACTAAGGGTAGAAAAAGAAGAACATTAATCAATACAATTATTCGAGCAATAATGTTGTTGTCAGGTGCCATTTGAGTCGGCACCGACTCATAGTGACCCCATGCACAGCAGAACAAAACAATGTCCGATCCTGGACCAACCTCACTACTGTTACCACACTTGAGTCCATCAATGATGCCACCTGGCTGATCCATCTCGTTGGG
>NW_006409998.1:9163-10572 GCF_000296735.1 Chrysochloris asiatica | reverse complement strand
ACTCCATAAATGATGAGCATTTTGCTTCCAGTCATGTATGAATTCCACATTTTGAATACTTTGACTTAAAGCCACTCCTGCTTCTGTAGCAACCGTAACTGTAGCTATAAGTCCAAGGTTAATGGATACAAGGGCTTCAATAAACCTTTTTGTTCTACTTAACACTTTACCCAACATTTTCATTAATACCTGTATTCCTGCACTTTGTTTCCAGGGCCTGGTTAGATTAACAGGATGCCAAACTCCCAATCGAGACTTTAACAAGATAATAGACATATTTTTGTTATAAAGCATATGATTCAAACAAGTATACATTGATCTTTATTGTTCCTATACCTATGACATAAGATAATCGAACACAGGCTTTTAAGTATTTAGTCTCATTTACTCTGAATTCATAGATGGCCTCACTATGACTCGTTCCAGAAAAATTCCCAGTGAATATTTTATAGGGTCATAAAGCAAAAGGTAGTTTCCATAAGTCCCATTGTTCAGGTCCTAAAACGGGATGAATCATCTGTGGCCGAGGGGATGCCATTCCTCCCTCATGCCAAGCCATTAATTGTGATGCCTGAGTCCAGATTACGTCATCTGAAACATTCCAGTGAGGATCAGTGACTAAGTCACAAATAATATTAGCCTTTTCTTCCAGTGAACAATTTGTTAAATATTTTCCATGAGGTCCCCAATCAATAGCAACTGTATCATTTTTTAATACTTTAGCGTGTTCTCATCTGAATGTTGACCGTTCTAATCTTTCAGAAACAATTCGATTATAACTCATATAGGTACATTCTTTCTCTTTATTCTTTTGTTCCATAGTAACATTGGTCTCATTCTCATAAAAATACAGAATGCCATGCGTCAGTTTTTGCATTAACCCAATTATTCCACCCTTGCCATCCTGTCTTTATACTTGGTTTCCTTTCCTCTAAACAGATAGGCAACCTCTCAAATTTCAGAGTCAAATTAATTTCTTTTCCTTCTTCTTGAGGGAACCGTGGACCCTTATCACTCCAGGGCTTGGGCAGCCAAACGCTGTTATTCACAAAGGCTGTTGGTCCCAGTTCCTTCCATTTTATTTATTGAAGTAAAGGAGGATCAAAAAGTTTTGCCTGCTGTGCAGATGTGCAGGAACTGGTAACCACCCTTTCCATGGGAGCCCAATAAGCCGCTTTTCCTTTTCCCGAGCCAGCCACAAAATAGGTATCTGCCCTTGTAATGGGGGTACTTAAGACAGTATTAGAAATTATATGTAGTGTGTGTTTTTTAAAATCCCAAAGTTTAGATTGAGGGTAATGAATTGAAATCATTCCTTGAAATTCAGCAACTGCAATTTGCCATTGTTTGTGCAAGTAAACTCGCTTTATGGGTCTCTGTTCCAATTCCTCTACACAGTTTCATATAAT
>NW_006409998.1:6971-7908 GCF_000296735.1 Chrysochloris asiatica | reverse complement strand
TTGTCATGATCCACACAATCAAAAGCCTTTGCACAGTCACTAAAGTACAGGTAAACATCTTTCTCATACTCTCTAATTTCAGCCAAGATCTCTCTGATGTAAGCAGTAATATCCCTTGTTCCATGTCTTCTTCTAAGCCTAGCTTGAACCTCTCTAAGTTCTCTGTCAACGTATGATTACAACCATTTTTAAATTACCTTTAGCAAGATTTTACTTGCATGGGATATTAATGATATTGTCCAATGATTTCTGAATTACATTGGGTCACCTCTCTTTGAAATGAGCATAAATATAGATCTCTTCCACTCAGTTGGCCAGGTGGCTGTCTTCCAAATTTCTTGGAAGATAAGTGAGATAGATAAGTGTCTCCAGTGCCACATCAGTTTGTTGAAACATGTCAATTTGTGTACTGTCAGTTTCTGGAGCCTTGTTCTTTGCCAATGTCTTCAGTGCACTTTGGACTCTCTCCTTCAGTATCACTGGCTCTTGATCATATGCTACCTCTTGAAATGGCTGAACATTGACCATTTATTTTTGGTGCAGTGACTCTGTGTATGTCCTGCATCTTCTTTTAATAGTTTCTGCATCCTTCAGTATTTTGCCCATAGAATCCTGCAGTACTGCAAGCCAAGGCATGAATTTTTTCTTCACTTCCCTCAGCTTGAGAAGTGCCGAGTGTGTTCTTCCCTTTTGGTTTTCTAACTCCAGGTCTTTGCATACTGCATTATAATGTTTGACTTTTTCTTCTTGAGCTGATTTTTGAAACTTTCTGTTCAGCTCTTGTACCACTTCATTTCTTCCATTTACTTTAGCAAATGTGCTGAAGAGCAAGCTTCAGAGTTTTTTCTGACAACCATTTTGGTCTTTTCCTTTGTTCTTGTCTTCTTAATGATCTTTTGCTTTCTTCTTTAATGAAGGATGTCATCCCACAACTCTT
>NW_006409998.1:2204-2731 GCF_000296735.1 Chrysochloris asiatica | reverse complement strand
TAGGGTTTCCAAGGCTGTAAATCTTTACGGGAGCAGAAAGCCTCATCTTTCTCCCATGGAGCAGCTAGTAGTATCGAACTGCTGACTTTCAGGTTAGCAGCCCGACTCACAACCACTACACTACCAGAGCTCCTTTATATATATATATTTGATGTTCAATAATTTCAAGAGATAGCATATGATCAAGAACCAATGGTACTGAAGGAAGAAGTCCAAGGTACACTGAAGGCATTTCAACAAACTGATGCAGTACTGGAGGTACCCACTTACCTGTGCCAAGAAATTTGGAAGTTAGCCACCTGGCTAACTGATTGGAAGAGATCCATATTTGGGCCCATTCCAAAGAGAGATGACCCAAAAGAATGCAGAAATCATGTAACAATATTATTAATATCACATACAAGTAAAAGTTTTCTAAAGATAATTCAAAACCAGCTAAAACAGTAGAGTGACAGGGAATTGCCAAAGCTTCAAGCTGGATTCAGACCACGACATGGGAATGAGGGATATCATTGCTGACACAGATG
>NW_006409998.1:0-1001 GCF_000296735.1 Chrysochloris asiatica | reverse complement strand
GGAACTAACTCTATGGCACCTGACAACAACAACAACAACAACATGCACTATGACCAAGTGCAGCGTAATTAAACATGTAATGTTACTTTATCTCTCAAAAATCAACTAATGTAATATGTCATAGGAATAGAATTTTTAAAAATCTTCTCAGGCATAGAAAATGCCTTTGACAAAATCCGAGAATCTTTCATGATAAAATACTCAACAACTTAGTATGGAACTTCCTCAACTTGATAAACAGCATCTGTGAAAAACGTAACGTTTACATGATACGTAATGACACAGATCCAATGCCTTCCCCTGAAGATCAATCATGTTACTTTCACCATTTCAGTTCAACTTTGTACTGGATTCTACCCAGGGCACTTAGGAGGAAAAAGGAAATCACAGGCATACAGATTGGAAAGGAAAAAAGTAAAACTATCCCTATGTACAAATGAAATTATTTTTGTAGATAGAAAATCCTGAGGAAACCATTATAAAAACTATTAGAACCAATAAACTAGATAATCGGGTATGCAGGATAGCAGATCAATATAGAAAAATCAATTATAATTAATGAGCCATCTGAAAATGACCTTAAGGACAGGATTCCATTTACAATAGCATCATAAAGAATGAAATACTTAGGAATTCATTTAACAGAGGTGCAAACTGCAAAACATTAAGAAAATAAAGGGCATAGAGTTTCTTTATGAAACGGTAAAATAACTGTGACAAAAAGCAAACAAACATGGAATTGTATCCATTTAATGAGGGAAGTGTATATTATATGAGTTCTAGCTCAATAAAGTTGGTTCACAATAAAAGCACAAGAAAGTACATACTTGTTACCTCAGGCCCTCGGGGCTCTGAGGAGAGGCCTTCATGAGTAGAGACTGGCAGGCAACCCACAGCCAAATCCCAGGGCACAGGGCTGCTCACACAGTCCAGAGTCTGGGCCAGAATGTCATATATGTCCTTTAAAACAAGCAATGTTGTGTTGTTAGGTGCCATCGAGT
>NW_006409997.1:12438-18313 GCF_000296735.1 Chrysochloris asiatica | reverse complement strand
AGCTATAAGCCTTCAAACTTTAAAAATATTCCTATCTCTGTGGTTCCGAGTTTTGGAGCTCTTTCCTGGATCTGTTTTGCCTGTTATTCTGTGATATGGCTGACAGTAAACTTCACTGCACGTCTACTCTAGCCACCATCAAGCCCCATCTCTAACAGTTTTTATTTAAAAAATTCAAAAACCTGTATTTGTTTATATATGATTTACTATTTTAAATGGTAAATACTCCAGAATCCGTTATAATATACTAATTTATCATATTTGATACTTGAAGTATATTGGGAGAAGCATGGGTTACTTTGAGATAGGGGCTGGAAGCGTAGACTTCACTGGCTCATTTATCTTACTATATAGGACATACAAATGGTTAAAAGGCTTTACAGAATATATTACTCAGTTTCAACAAACTAACACAAAGAGAAATAGACAAGGGATTTAAATATTTTTACCAAGAAGCTATGGATTCAAGATGATATAAACTGGCCTTAAAGAAGAATGTTTCAGCGTTTGTATTTCTCACATGCCTTTTACAAACAAGCTCAGTCCATGCTGCATTGCAGAAAATGACAACTTAAAAATCAAAGTGTTCAATAAAACTACTTAAGGATTTATAACCATAGTGACTTATTATATACCTGAGCCTATATGTATATTTTGTCCTTCTATATTTAATTTATAAATAAATATGCATATAATGCATTGGCATGTGCATTCATGTATAAGTAAAATCTAGAAATTATATGGTTTTCTTTAGAAATTAAGCAAAACTAGGACTAATAACTAAGTGCTTTAAATTAACCATCAAACTAAGTGGAAGGTAAAGACAGATTTAAAAATATTTCTATGAACCCATTAAAATGTTTGAATAAAGTTTTGGAATGATAAGGTTTAGAGTTATACACACATAAATTTAAAATATTAGCTCAAAATAATAATGTTGTTTTTGGTAAGTCCCATCAAGTCAGTTCTGACTCATAGTGACACTGGATAGTGTTTCCAAGGAATTAGAACTTGTAGTTGAAACCAACTTTGTGGTCTAGAGCATTATCCTACGATGCCACATCAGGACTTGAAAAATAACAATGCATGTCTTTATGTTAATTGTGAAGATACATGTATTTCAGGACATGGAGCAAAGTGCAAAATTTCCTTGTTTCTATTTTTGTTTTTTTACATAACTAAGGCTGGTGTGGCACTGTGGGTGAATGCGCTGGACTCCAAAGTCCATTTGAACCACAAGATCAGTGGTTCAAGCTCACCAGCTGCTCCTCAGAAACCCTATACAGGTTTGTTTGGGGTGAGAACTGACTCTTAGGCACTTAACAACTGCAAGGCTACATGGTAAAATGTTTGATGATGATTGCATCTAAAGATATAAGCAAGATAAGATTCTATAGTCTAATGATCAGAGTAATTCTTCAGAATTATTTGTAAATGGTGCAAGCCATAAAATCCAAATATGGTAGGTTGGTAAAATGTTTAAAGTACTTGTTGGATTTGAAATCCACCCAGAGACATCTTGGATGAATGACCTGGAAATCTACTTCAGAAAAATCAGCTTTGAAAACATTATGGAGCACAACTCTACTCTGATTCACATGGGGTTGCCATGACTTAGAATCAACTGGAAAGCAATTGGCTTGAGATAGGCCACTTTAAAGCCTTATTGAATTCAACATACATAGCACTTTGCATCATACATAGTAATAATAACTGTTTGTACATTAATCATGGAATCCATATTAAATAAAATGTGCATAGTTTCATGGCAAATGTTTTGAGATAGTTTAAATTTTCTTTAAAAAGAAAATCTTAAGAGCAAAATTCCTAGGCTACATTGTCAGTAAAATAAAAAATTTAAATGACTTTTATAAAAGGAAACAAATATTAAAGTCTTCCAAAGCATATGTATATATTTATATAAACAACATAAAATATTGTCATTTGGTTCAGCAGTTGAAATTACATCAAGTATATTTTTATATCTTCTTCTTTTCTATCTTTCATAATAATTATTTAACATCAGAATCATAATGTTTAAGTAATTACTTATTCTAATTACTTTAGGCAATGAAAGATATTTATACCTTTTTAACAGCAAATCCTTAATTAACATATTAATAAAATGATGAATAATTTACATGTTCAGTAACAGATATGAATTACTCTAAAATAGGCCTTGTCCATAACAAACACAGAAGGTTTATTGATTTTTTGCAATATTCTTGAACATCTAATCTGAAGTATTACTACCTGCTAAACTATGCAGAAAAACAAGAGTAGGATTTTCAATGGATGGATTCAAATATCACCAAGTTTATTTTATGTTCTAAGGTCCTGATCCCTCACTTGACATTGTCTGAAATGCAATGCAAAAATGTGAAGTAATTAACTTCAAATTATCCTTAAAATCATGAATCCCTAATAGCATCCAGAGATGATGACACAGACAGGCAAGTAACTCAATTTATTTTGTACCTAATTTAAGACTGAAATTAATTTAAGACTTAATTTAAGACTTACTGAAAGTGAAGTCATTTAGGATAGTAGTGGCTGAGTTTTAAAATTGGATATTTTCCTCTGGATCAATGTCAAAATCTAGCAGGGCTTTTATGAACATAAAGATTGTTTGTTTCCTATTTAACTTTTTTTTTTTTTCTTTCTTTCTTTTCCTATCCTTAACACTATAAAGCATGTCAAAAAATTTAGGAACCAAAACCAAGAAATTCTGAATTGATATCATGTTTTCTTTAACTGCCCTCATTTTATCTCCCCAAGTCTCTCCTTAGTATCAATAATTCATATTGTTACTGTTGTAGTAACTTGCCATTGAGTTGGCTCTAGCTCAAAGTGACCTTATGTAAAGCAGTCTAGTCTCCTGATGTCTACATGACTCTTAGCATGTTTGACATCACTACTGAAGCTATCATGTCAAGCCCACCTCATTGAGGAGTATCCTTGTTTATATTATCCTCTACTTCACCAAACAGGATAATCTTTTCTAGTGATTGATATTTCCTGTTGATATGTCCAAAGTAAATGAGTCAAAATTTGGTCATCGTCACTTCGAAGGAACATTTTGGTTAGGCTTCTTCTAATATTCACTTGTTCATTCTTAGGCAGTCTCTGGCATACTCAATATTCTTCACCAACACCACATTTTAAACACATCAATACTTCTTTTGTCTTCCTTTTCATGATCAAATTTTCACATGTATATGAAACAATTAAAAAGACTATGATATAAGTCATCAAAGTTATATCTTTACTTTATAAATTTTAAAGAAGTTTTTTGTAGCAGATTTGTCCAATACAATATGCCATTTAATGTCTTGATTGCCATTTTCATGGATATCTATTGTTAATTGAATATCTTTGGCCAGGATTTCTAGAGAAGCAAAACTAATGAAATACACATATGTGTGTGTGTGTATATATATATATATATAATTTTAATATCTTACAATTGTAAAGTCCCAGGTCACCAGTGGAAAAGAAAGTGAGAATCCCTTCCTCATGTCCATTATATGGGGAGCAGGCCACACCCCCAAGGAAGCATCCCTTCAATTGATTGGATGCTCATAGATGTTCATCATAGATCTAACTATGCCCACCTTAGCCCTATCACATGGTAATAAGCACATCCCAACTACTTGTTGTTATTGTTAAGTGCTGCTGAGTCAGTTCCAACCCATAGTGACCCTGTATAGGGTTTTCTGAGGACCTGCTGGTGACCTTGAATTGCAGATCTTGTGATTCAAAGAGACTTTGTAGTCCAGTGCATTAACTCACATAGCCACACCAAGCTTCCCAACTGCAAAATGTCTGGAAATCCTGGCCTAGTTGAGTTGATACAGAATAAGAACCATTTATATAGTCTACCCTTCTCAATTCAAAACCTATAAACTATATGCATAATTGCTACAAAAAATAAAACTTTAAAGTCATACTTGCACCTAACATGATACACCTAAAACACATACAACTGAAAACACACTAGTCCCCTTTTCATCTTAAACGTCAAAAATCAACAGAGCAAAAAGTATTTGATACACACATGCAAAAACAAAAAACAAAAAACAAAAAAACACAAAATGTCATTCATTTAAATGTCCAACAGGAACATTCTATAAGATAGCCACCTGCCAGTAGTCACACAGCCTTACTCAGTCCATGAACCTAGTCTATAGACGGTCTGTCTTTTTATGCCTCAGCCTCTACTGCCATATGTGCCATGTTTCCAGGCAGGGATCCCACTCTCTACTCATGCTCTTCCATTAATGATGGTGTGGAATCTTCTGTTTCTGGAATGAAATATAATTACTCCCTCCTTTTAGTTACACATCTTCTACAATTGCAGTTTTGACAATCACAACTAATCATATTAACAATTACTCACAATTGAAATCATAAAATTCTATCAGCATCATCTTACACTCTCTTTCACCAGACCCATCTGGAAAAGAGAACTATTCACTGAAGAGCCTTCCACATCCCTTCATTTTAAAACTGATCACACTTATGAAAGCTTGTAAGTCAGCAACTTCCTGCTTTATAGTCCACCCCCAACCAATTTTTGATAGCCAATGTCTAAATTGCCTGTACCTGTGTGGCACTGTGGAATAATGCACTGGACCATGACATCAGTTTGAACCACAAGGTCAGCAGTTCAAATTCACCAGCTGCTCCTTTGATACCTTATATGTAGGGTCACTATGAGTCAGAACCCTCTCAAAGGCATTTACCAACAACATCAAACCAGTGTACTGAGGAGGTAAGCATGTTCCTTGATCTGAAGAATTTTCCTTTCTATTTGGAATTTTGAGCAACTGCATCCATAAGCAAATGTCTTGTCCAACAAATGTAGCAATTAACCCTTGTTCAGAGTATCAAACATCTTTATCATCATTTTATCAGGTTCTGGTTAGCTCAACCCTAGCTATCCAAGCAAGGTCAAATGGGTACCAGTTGCAAGTTTAGGAGTTCACGCACACCTCCCAGCCCTAGCCCCTATGGTCTAGGTTAGTGCCTGTGGGCTCAGGAGCTTACACAACTCCCTAAATGTCCTACCAATCTGCCTTCTGACTTCTCTTATCTCAAGGTCGTTGGGTGCCAATAGAACATGTCCAAACACAGTCCATGTCTTCATTGCTGCATTTCCCCTAATTCCACTCAATGTGTCTACACAGCTGGTCAACTGCAAGCATATGACTTACCCATGCCCTTTAATTTTCAATCCTAGAAGGGATTTTCTCTGAATACTTTCCTTGTCTTGATGCCTCTGAAACACAAAACATCTAATTGTCCACTTTTTTCCTACTTGAATCTCATTGTCTCCCAGCAGTTCTAGGTTGGACAGCATGTCTTTTCAAATGCAAATGTACGAACTCAGAAGGTTCTGGGTGGGGCTCAGTATTCCACATAAAGTTCCAGAAAGGCATAAAGCAAAAAGCCTATTTTTCCCTGGCAACTTCTAACTCCCTTTTTTGCAAATCCAATGAAGAATAGACTAAAAATGGTGATTCCAGTAGACCCAAATCTTTTTTTACCAGCAGCTTATTATTGGCTCCAGTCAATTCCAAATGCTGTTGCTCTCCAATTCGATGAAACATTTTACCCCATGCCCCTTCGTTCTTTCTCCTATAAAACCTCACAATTTCATAACTCTGATCATTGCAATGAATCTTACACACACTGCGCCAACTGCTTAAACCAAGTAGGGATTATGTCTGACTTCCTCTGACTACACAAGAGGGAAAGAGGACCAATTTCAAAATCAGTCCAATTCCAATTCCTATATGTTGTTGTTACGTGTCAATGAGTTCGTTCCAATCCATAGCCACCCTGAATAGGATTTCCAAGGAGCTTGAACCAC
>NW_006409997.1:9816-10748 GCF_000296735.1 Chrysochloris asiatica | reverse complement strand
TTCAGTGTTCCCTTGTTTGAATGCCTCTTGGTCCATGAGCACAATAAAGTGTTCTGAAATACTCATCCTCATGAGTATAATTAACTGTTCTGAAATACTCATACTTTGCAATGTTGTCCATAGCTTGTCATGATCCACACAATCAAAGAACTTTACACAGTCAATAAAAGCACAGGTAAACATCTTTCTGGTATTCTCTGCTTTCAGCCAAGATCCATCTGATGTCAGAAATGATATTCCTCATTCCACGTCCTCTTCTGAATCCAGTTTGAACCTCTGTAAATTGTCTCTTAATATATGCTTGCAGCCATTTCTGTATTACCTTTAGTAAAATTTTGCTAGTATGGGATATCGAAGATATTGTCTGATGATTTCCGCATTCCATTGAGTCACCTCTTTTTGGAATGGACAAAAATACAGATTTCTTCCAATTAGTTGGCCATATAATTGTCTTCAAATTTTTTGGCATAGATGAGTGAGTGCCTCCTGTGCCGCCTCACTTTCTTGAAAGATTGCAATTTTTATTCCATCAATTCCTGCTGCCTTGTTCTTTGCCAATTCCTTCAAAGCACCTTAGACTTTGTTCTTCAGTATCATTGGTTCTTCATCATATGCTACCTCTTGAAATGGTTGAACATCAACCATTTCCTTTGTTACAGTGATTCTGTATTCCTTCCATCTACTCTTCATGTTTTTTGCATCATTCATTAATTTTCCCAGAGAAATCTTCAATAACAAATGTCAAGGCTTGAACTTTTGCTTCAGTTCCTTTAGCTTGAAAAATGCTGAGCATGTTCTTCCCTTCCAGATCTCTGCACTTTTCATTGTAATATTTGACCCTGTCTTCTCGAGCTGATCTTTGTAATTATCTGTTCAGCTCTTGTACCTCCTCATTTCTTCCATTTGCTTTAGCATCTCTATTCTGGAGAGCA
>NW_006409997.1:5343-8651 GCF_000296735.1 Chrysochloris asiatica | reverse complement strand
GTCATTTCAATCACCTCATATGCATGTGAAAGCTCAACAATGAATAAGAAAGACAAAATAATTGATTCACTTGAATTATGGTGTTAGTGAAGAATATTGAATTCCCCATGAACTTCTAGAAGAACAAACATATCTGTCATAGAAGAAGTACAATCAGAATACTCCTTAGAAGTGAGTATGGCAAGACTTCATCTCACATACTTTGGAAATGTTATCAGGAGGGAACAGTCCCTGGAGAGGGACACCATGTAAAAATACACAGTGAGCAAAAAAAGGAGGAAATTTTTCTGATGCAGCAGCTGCAACAATGGACCCAAGCATAGCAGTGAATTTGAGAAAAATTTGGTTGTAATGCCTGCTGTTCTAAGGTGCTAGGACTGACAGGATGGAGACTAGATTCAATCAGCCCCTCTGTGTTTCATTTGTGGTTCTACATGCTATGACATTTAGCTACCAAACCTCATAATATTTCAAAAATTAGTTCTAAATTATAACACTGTATCAATCAATCTTTAAGTACGTGAAAGTCATGACTGCATACTATGTGTTTGGGTTCCAAGAAGTGATCCTTTTCAATAACATAGTATATTTAGAAATGTTTAATGAAAATTTCCTCAAAATATAAATATAAATTGGCTCTACTTGACTGCAAGGTGAGTTTAACCATTAGGTCATCAGTTCAACCGCACTGTAAGATCACCAGCTCAAACACACCAGCCACTCCTCAGAAATACTACACAGGGTCACTATGAGTTGGAATCAACTCAAGAACACCAAACAACAGCAACACCATACTTGAATATATTAAGTAGATGGTCAGTGAAAAAGAGGGTCAACCAGATGAATTGACAACGTGGCTGAATTGACATAATTTGACCTAATTTGATACAATTTTTGAATTGGCACAAATATGGCAATGATTATGAAGATGGTGCTGAACTGGGCAGTATTTTGTTCTCTTGTACATGGTCACTAGCAGAACCATCCAGATGGCACCTAGTAACTCAACAATTTTGAATTGAAAAAAGGATCTATCTTGATTTTGTCCAGCATTACTAAGTCATGATGGTAACAGTGGTACTCAATAGACGTTAACACGAATCTTTTATTGTTGTTGTTGTGTTGTTAAATGCTGTTGAGTCACTTCTGACTTATAGCTACCCTTTATAGGGTTTCTGAGGAGCATCTGGGTTTCTTGTAGTTCTCAATCCAGTGCTGATCCTACAACACCACACCAGAAGTCCTTATGTTATAATTATATAAATTCATGTATGCTCTTGATTTTTGTCCTTGTTCTAGGCCCATCTTTTGTGCCAGCTCAGGTATTCTCAGTAAACCTCCAACTAACTTCAGATGTCTAGCCTAGAACCAATGCCACTTAGCACTAATGACATCTCATTTGGCAGTAGTCCCGGTATTGAAAACAGCATGAGCCCTTGTCCTAAAAATAGAAAGAATTCTTAAAAAGTCATGGCTCTGTTAAGGTCAAAGGCAAGTTATACAACACTTGGATGATCCTACTAATCACCATATGCTGACATTTCCCATTTATGGGTGAGGCCTCTTGCATTATTGGCTTTTTTGGCCACAGTCACTAGATATCCAGCTTCTGCTTTCTCTTTGAGACCTTTGACCCCCAACAGTATGAGATTCTGCTTTGCTCTACAGCATAGCTGAGGCCTTGGGTCCAACCATAACACACTCGGATTTTCTTAAAAGGCTGTGTTTACTAAGTCTGTTTTTGCTTTAGAGTCATATCCCAGACTTGCTTTTCTCATTTTTATTCTAGGTTACCATGTTTTATTGCTTTCTTTCCCATGGACTCAGGAAGGAATCCCAATGAAATACTTCCTCCTCCTATGGTTTTTAATTGGTTTGTTTGCTTTGTTTTTGGTTTGTGTTATCTTAATTTTACTTATTTGTTTGTTTATGTTATGAATACATATATCAAAGCATATAGCAATTAAACATGTATAATTCAGTGACAGACATTTCTCCAGTTGCACAACCATGCTTACCCTCTGTTTCTCTCATTAACATAAACTAACTGCCCCTAAAGTCCCTATCTAATCTTTCCATTTGCTGCTATCTGTTTTATTTTATATACATCAATTTTAAAAGAGCGTAATGCTCAAGGTTGAAAATTTTCACTAATTTTGCTAAACTAACATTTGGTTTTAAAAGGACTCCAGGAGATATTTTAGTTTAACGTTTAAGATTATCTTAGGTCAATAGTTCAAGGTTGTATCCCAACTCTCTTTCTAAATGCTAAGAGAAAAAAATATTATTATAAGATATTTCTCTAGGTATACAACATAATAGGAGTAAGTCAACCAAAGATTCTAATATCAAAATGTTTCATTTAAAAATAATGTTTAATAACTGCACAATGTCAAGTTAAAACTAAAGAAGACTCTCAGACATTTTGAATATGGAATGTGATGTTGAAATTGACAATGGAAAATTTATTTCAATAAGATTTAGTGTAATATGTGGTTTATTACATACTAATTCTCATAAAATGCAATGCCAGTATAACTCAGTGCAACTGGATTTCTAGAATCACAGGGCAGATATAATTAATAAATTAGCTAGTTATTAAGACAAAAAGTTAAACATGCCTTCTGTATAGAAAAAAATTTTATAAAATGAAGAATGCCTAATTTTGGCTCTCTGCTACTGAATTACATCTGTTTAACATGTATTATGCTTGATGACAGATTAGACAAACTATAATATGTAATGATTGAATCAAACATGGAAACACAATAAATCATTCCTTTATCCTAGAAAAACTCTAAGAAACAAAACTGGAATAAAAGTAGAAATATCTCTCACTTTTCTTAATCATAATATTTATGAAAATGACTTTCATTATGATGTATTTAATTTCCATTTTATAGTTTAGCATAGACCAGGCTATTTTATTAAATCACTGTTTACTAACAGCATGTTATCTCCATAATTAATTTTAGACAAAAGTAAAATGGAATCTATATTCCAGAATCTTGAGAAAATACAATTGATTTTTTAAATTTCTCAGTAATCTAATTCCATGATTTGAAATATATTTAACACTGTTGTAATATTACAGAAATGTAATATGTTGTTGTTGTTGTTAAGTGCCATCAAGTCGGTTCTGACCCATAGGTACTCTCTAGAGGGCTTCCAGGGAGTGATTGGTAAACTTGAACCACCAACCCTGCAGTTCAAACTGACTTTGCAGTCTAGTGCATTAACCCACAGCACCACACCTGGACTCCAGAAATGTAATATGTTGTTCTTGTTGTTGTTAGGTGCCATCGAGT
>NW_006409997.1:2532-4781 GCF_000296735.1 Chrysochloris asiatica | reverse complement strand
ATTTTGCAGTCCAGCACATTAAGCCACAGTGCCACATTAGGACTGACCCCCCAAAAATCATCAATACACGTCATAATCAAACACTCCAAAATCAAACATAAGGAGAGAATCCTGAAAACAGCTAGGGAAAAAAGAAGTTTTACCTACAAAGGAAAGCCAGAAAGATTAAGCTCGTATTTCTCAATAGATATCATTCAGGCAAGAAGGCAATGGGGTGGTGGTGGTGGTAGTGGTTGTGTGCTGTGTTGTTTTTGACTCATAGCGACCCTGTATAGTGTTTCCAAGGCTGTAAATCTTTACAGGAGTAGAAAGCCTCATCTTTCTCATGTGGAAACGCTGGCAATTCCAAACTGCTGACCTTGACGTTGCATCCTGGCTCATAAACACTACACTACCAGAACTACCAGAAAACTCTGAAAGAAAAAAAACTGCCAACCACAACTCATAAACACAGCAAAGCTGTCAGTCAAATATGAAGATGAACTCAGAACACTCCAGGCTAAACAGAAATTAACCGATTTTGTAAAGGCCAAGCTAGTACTCCAAAACATATTAAAGACAGTTTTTTGGACTGAGAACCAACAAGAGCAGACAACAACCGGAGATTGACATAGGTGGCAATAGTACGTGGAATTCAGTCCACATCTAGAAGAGTCCATAGCAGAACGAAACTATAAGAATGAAATAGGGGATCTGGGAAGTCAGTCTATGATGAGGATAATTACATAGTGAAAGAAGAGAAAAGTGTAGTAACAAAGATTTAGGTGATGAGGAGGTCAGGTAGATGCCAGGATAAAACAGACTGTTCATACTGATGGATTACTATTAATTTACCTTGGCAGTTTCCTTAGATACCCTCAGCTTTTATCTAAAACCACTTTTCTGTTCCAGAATTACCTCCAAGGTGCTATATTATATCATGTACCTTCGGTACCTTTTGACTATGACAGTCTCTCAGACTTTCCTTGTTTTTGATGACCTTGACAGTTTTGAAGAGCACTAACTGACAGACATTTTGTAGATCAATGGGGATTTTTCCAATATTTTCCTCACAATTAGAACGGCATTATGGTTTTATGGGATGAAGACTATTTAGAGAAAGTGACATTCTCATCATACCATATCAAGAGTACTTACATGCTGTTGACATGTTTTATTACTGCTGATAATCTTTATTGTAATATTTTCTAGACTGAAGTAGTATTTTTCAGGTATTGTAAAGTTATTTTTTATACCTCTTTCACATTGTTGTATTTGGAAGGAAATTACCACAAGATCAATGGTTCAAGCTCACCAGCTGCTCCTCGGAAAACCTATACAGAGTCGCTGTGTGTTGGAACCAACTCCACGGCATTTAAAAGTAACAGTATATTCTAAGTACTTAGTAGTATCTCTTTCTCTTAAAACCATCTGTAATATAGATATTGTTACTTCTTTTCTGCAAAGTAAAAGATGAAACTAGTTTGTAGAACATTATAGACCAACTAGGAGTCCTACCTTCTTAATACAGTTTTGTTGGTTTCAAAGCCATACCATGCTATCTATAGTTTGATATTACAGTAAAATATACAAAATCCTGAACCAGTGTAAGGCAAAACACTGTCCGAGAACTAAAACTTAAATCTTGTACTCTAAAACAAGTGATCACCAGACCTTATTTAATAAATGGTTAAATAAGACTGCACCCTGTCAAAGGAGAACTTGCAACGTCCTGAACAAGGTCTTGTTGAGTTTCAGCTCTCACAGGTTTCACTTTAGTTTTAACTTACTAACTTAATACAATATTTCTCTGGAATGTCTCTGATACCACTCCCTTATAGAAGATGTGCGGTAGTCATTGAGTACCTTATTGCCTTCCACTAGAAAAAGCAATGATTTCACTGCAGACTAAATACTTTCATTACTGTTACTTTTCTTTGCTCTTCTTGGTTGATATTCTAAAATGCCTCTTGGAAAAGATCCTAAACTTTATGTTAGGAATTTGAAATACCACCATGAATATATTTAAAAAACAAGTTTGGCCAATTTAAAAAAAAAAACAACAGTTCATAAAGACACCTATAGTATTCTTCTAAGGAAGCTTTATGTTTATTAGTAAATTTTCATATTCCAACCCATACACATACATTCTCTCTCTAACTGTAACATAGAAAAAATGATGACAGAAATATCCATATTCATGAATTTAATTGAAATAGAATCACAAAAGATCATAAATGTTATCCAAAATTTACTTTTTTTTTTTTTTT
>NW_006409997.1:0-2077 GCF_000296735.1 Chrysochloris asiatica | reverse complement strand
TTAAAATTGAAACAGCTATCATGCACTATTTTGTCACTCACTAAAGACTACTTTTATCTCTATTTACTAGACCAAAGACTTTCTTTCATTGTCTTAAAAAAAAAAAAGATTTTAAGTGTCATTATTTGCTCCACAGACAGAATAAGAATGCAGAACCAGAAAAGCCAACAGAATTCTCACACCAGTAAAAAAATATTCATGAAAGTCTACTGAAAGCAACTCTAGGAGTATGGAATTAGAACATCAACTTGTATTCAGAGCATGCTCAGGAACAAAAGACCAAAGGAAGGGTATGTGTACTGGATTACAGTTGGGCTGCTAACTACAAATTCAGCATTCAAATATAACATCTGCTCCATGGGAGAAAGATAAGGCTTATCTGCTCCCATAAAGATTTAGTCTCAGAAACCCAATAGAGGGATGCTCTGACTCAGAACTTACTCAATGGCACTGAGCAGAAACAACAAAGGTCATGAATCAGTACCAAGCTACCAAACCTGCACCATGGCATACCCAAGGAGCAGAAGCAATAGATAAAAAAATGATTCAGAGAGAAAGAACCCAGAACTATACATTCTAAAAGGCACGACATTTGACATTTTACACAATATCTAAATATAATTTCCATTCCCTTAGTACTCTGGCCACAGTAAGGCTTTCTAGCTTCATAATGACACCATTTCAGTGATTATTCTCTAGCCTTCTTCATATCTTGAAACTCTCCTATTTCTAAAATCATGAACCAGCTTCTGGCTCAGATTTTCTATTTTTGCTGTTCCTTTAATTAGTTTTTTTCACTCTCTCTTCTTCATAACACATCAAGATCAGGATATTTCCAATTTCTCTACTTATAAATCTCTTCTTGACTTTGCAGTTTAGGTCCTCAGCTTAGATTTAAAGATGCATTGCTTAAATGTGTCTTTAAATCTAAGTGAGTGACATTTGCCAGTGTTCTAAATTCCTTTGTTTCAATTTTTTTTCTCGTTTCCTTTCCTAAACATGCATTTCATATATATATGGCATCTTTTATGATATTCTTGAGGTTCTTCCATGATATATTATGAACATTATTTTATTCCTTTGAATACTGAATAGTATTCCATTAGTTGAATATATTTTATTTAGCTACTCAGGAGCTGACAGATTTTTGGATGGTTTCAACTTTTCATTGATTCTGAATAATGTTGATATGATCACTTGAATAGTTTGTTTGTTTTTAAGGTTTTTATCATGGATTCAGTGAAAGTTTAAAGGGCAGATCATCAGTTTTACATTCAACAAATCATATACCTTGTTTCATTACAATGATTATAATCCCCTCCATGTACCATCAGTTAACAGTATTTCTCTCTATCCACTTTAGTTGTTTTTTTTTTTTTTAAAACAAACAAACACTCAGGCATATATAATAACTTGCATCTCCAAAGGGCACATTCTGCAAGTCAGCTCTCAGCTCCAAGCTCTTAGTCCTTCTCTTCTTAGTCCATGAATCTAGAGTCCTTAACCGCCCCCCTACTACATTCACCCATCTCTACCTCCAACTCTGGCATCCCTGCTTCTCTAGATAAAGTCCTGCATTCTGTTTGTGCTCTTCTCCCTTGATGGTCCTAGGGTCCTTTGTTTCTGGACTGTAAGATTAACCACCCCCTGTTTTTGTTACAAAACTTCTGTCTTTACAATTTTGACAGTTGCAATTGGTCATGATAACAATTATTCACTACTGAATCATATGAATCTTATCCCCATCTCTTTTCACCAAACCCATCTAGACAAGATGAAATCTATTTAGTGGGTACGCTTTCCTTTCCCCCATACTCTTAAACTAAACTCACTCTTGAAACCTTGTAAGCCAGTCACTTTGTGCCTCTATCTCCCCCTCATTTTAGGTAGCCCATGTCTAAATTGTCTATCCCTATCTACCCTGTGTACAGAGGAGATAGCATTGATATTTGATGTGAAGACTCCTCCCCTCTCTGTTGGTATTTAGAGTAACTACCTCTTTGAGAATAAATCAGGTTCATTAAATTGTAGCAATTTACCCTTGCTTCTTTTATCAAAAAAAAAAAATATATATATA
>NW_006409996.1:18861-19810 GCF_000296735.1 Chrysochloris asiatica | reverse complement strand
GGCTGTGTGCTGACGACCAGGGGGCAGGCTTACAGGGTATTACACTTTGGTTGGTTGATGATGCATGGAGGGGATTGTAACCATAGCAATGAAACGATATACTATAGGATGAATGTAAAACTAATGTTCTCCCATGTAAACTATCACATAATTCACAATAAAACATTTAAAAAAAACAAAACTTAAAACCATCAAGTTGAGACCCAAAGGGGCTGCATCCTCAGAGCAATGAGAGCCATAGCCCAGAAAAGATCAACAAGAAAATTTGCCCATGTAGGCCAACAAGGAGTCCTGGTGTGGCACTGTGGGTTATTGTGTTGGACTGCAAAGTCCGTTTGTACCACAAGGTCAGTGGTTCAGGCTCAACAGCTGCTCCTCAGAAACCCTATACAGGATCACTGTGAGTCAGAACCAACTGGAAGGCACTTAACAACAACAACAGGCCAACAAGAACATAAGCAAATAACTTACTTCAAAATAGTCTAGAGTTGACAGATGAAAACAAATGCAGTTCCTTTCTTGAAAAATGCAGTTTCAGCCCAGCTCAAAACATTCCCACAAACAACTTCTAATAGAGCATGAATTCACAGTCCAAAATTGCAAAACATGGAGAAAATATGACACCATAAGTCAAACACAGGAGTAATAGACTGCAAAGACTTGGATATTGAAAATGTTGTTGTTTGTTGTTGGGTGCCGTCAAGTTGGTTCCAACTCATGTCGACCCTCTCTGTATAGGGATCCTGAGGAGCAGCTGGTGGGTTTGGACTGCTGACCTTGTGGTTAGCAGTCCAGTGGTATCATACAGCACCACACCTGTAAATATTAGATACATAATATAAAATCTTTATGATTAATGTTGTAGTTGAGATGGCTAGCAATGTAAAAATTTCCTGTTGTACAATAATAGAATTATACGGTCCATGACTGCCTAGCTTAACAATCATTC
>NW_006409996.1:10694-18051 GCF_000296735.1 Chrysochloris asiatica | reverse complement strand
TCCATTGATAAGAATGCTGTTTATTGGTCCAGTGGTGAGGATTTTTGTTTTCTTTACATTGAGTTGTAATCCATACGGAAGGCTGTGCTCTTTGATCTTCATCAAACTATGCAAATTAGAGATGTTTGTGGCCCACCAAGGAGATTGGATAGCTTGACAATAATGTAAATACAGTACATGTCACCCCTGTAGGGGCAGGAGCAGGCAAATAAAGTGTATGGAACCCTAAAATAATAATAATAATAATAATTTAAAAATAAAGCAGAGAAGGGAGACCAAAAATGTTGGCATGGAGGTTACAATTTTAAATTAGGTTTTCAAGGAGGACCCCACTTTAGACATTTGAGCAAAGACCTGAGAAGGTTAGGGAAGCAGCCAGGCAGATGGCTGGCAGAGAGCATTTCTGGCAGAAGGAACACCTAGTGTGCAGGCCTGAGGTGGAAGTGTTCCTGGCTTGTTTGTGGAGCAGCAGAAAGACCTGTGGGACTGAAGTAGAGTGGGTTGCGGGGAGACTAGTAGAAGATGAGTCCGAGAAGAATGGATGGGGCTGAGGGAAAGGTTGGGTGGGGTCTTGCTCAGAAACATCAGGACTTTAGATTTTACTGAGTGAGATGAAGAGTCTCTGGAAGTTTCCAAACAGAGAAGTGGCATGATCTGACTTCCTTTTTTCAGTCTATTTTTTAATTGTGGTCAATATGTAGGCGGAGTCCTGGTGTGGCACTGAAGGATAAAGCACTGGACCGCAAGGTCGGTTTAAATCACAAGGTCAGCAGTTCAAACTCATCAGTCGCTTCTTGGAAACCCTTACACAGGGTCGCTATGAGTTGGAACCTACTCAACAGCACTTAACAACAGCAACATATAGGCAAGAAAATATTTGCCATTCAAACCATCTTCACATATATAGTTCAGTGGCATTCATGATTTTCATCACGTTGTTCAACCATCATGTTTATCTCTTCTTAGATGACACCATCATGCTTAGCAGAAGCTCAGTGTTTTCTGTCAATATTAATTTTCCACCATATAAAATTTGTGTACAAACTCATGAACTGTATTTGCAATTTATGTGGTCTGAAAGTCACACAAGAGCTCCTAAGAGCAGTACAAAGCAGAAAGGTCTTTGTAAAACACATATAGTGGGACAACGGAAACTATACTGGACAGATTTTGAATTGGCTGGCTGGCATCCTTCCTTGTTTGGGAATAAGTGAAACTTCTGAACCAGTATAAACTGAGTAGGTGCATTCTACTTGGTTAGCTTAGGCTTCTGTTTCCGAGAGAGTCAATTGATTGACTTGGGTTTTGGCTCCTGGGAAGGTCAAGCAGCCACAAGCAGCAGAAATTTATTTAGGTTTCAGTTTGCCAACGTGCGGCTTAGCATAAGTTACTTCATTTGGGGCCTAGTGTCTTCAGGTTAAGGAGCCCTGGTGGTGCAGTGGTTAAACATGAGCTGAAAGGTTTGCAGTTCTAACCCACCTACTACTCCATGGGAGCAAGATGTGGCAGTCTGCTTCTATAAAGGTTATAGCTTTAGAGACCCAATGCAGCAGTACTGCTCTGTCCTACAGGGTTGCTGTGAGTTGGAATCAACTTGATGGAGGTAAGTTTGAAGTGGTTTTTTGTGTTTGTTTATAGTCAGGTTAAGGGGTCCTGGTGGCACAATGGATAAGTGCTCAGCTGCTAACTAAAAGGTTTGCACCCATCTAGTGACTCTGTGGAAACAACACCTGCAATCTGCTTCTATAATGACTAATCCAAAATCCACTGCCATTGAGTCTATTCCAACTTATAGCGACTCTGTATAGGGTTTCCAAGGAGCAGCTGGTGAGTTCAAACTGACCTTTCAGTCCAGTGTTTATCCTATAGCACCACAACAGGTGGGTTTGAACTGCTGACCTTGTGGCTGGCAGTCCAGTGCATATCCTACAATACCATGAGGGCTCTCTGTAATTATTAAGGTAATGGTGGTTATACACTGTGAAGTTGGTTCCGACTCATAGCAACCCAGTATATAATTTCCGAGACAATAAATCTTTACAGGAGCAGAAAGCTTCAACTTTCTCCCACGGAACCACTGGTAGTTTCAAACTGCTTCCCGTGAGATTAGCAGCCCGACTCGTGACATGGGGTCATCATGATTTGGAATCAATGAGATGGTACACAACAACATAGTCAGATTGTCACCCTTGCCCCTCATGCCCTCTCCTGCTGACATTCATTTTTAAAGGATCACTTTAACTGCTGAGTTGAGAATACACTGTAGGGGGGCAATGGTGGATCAGAGAGTATTTCAATAATACAGGTGGTGGTGCTATGCCATCGAGTCGGTTCTGACTCATAGCAACCCTGTATAGGGTTTCCCAGGCTGTACATCTTTACAGGAGCAGAAAGTCTCCTCTTTCTCCCACGTAGCGACTGTAGATTTGAACTGCCAACTTCGCAGTTAGTAGCCCGGCTCATAATCCACTAGGCTACCAGGGTTCCTTAATATAGGTGAGAGGTGATAACTTTTAAAGAGAAAAAGAGATGCCAAGCAAAACTTGGTGGCCTGGGTTACTGTTATGGATTAAATTGTTTCAAAAAAAAAAAAAATGCACGTTATAAATTCTAACCCCTTGCCCTGTGGTTGGAGTCCTGGTATAGTGCTATGAGTTAGTGCACTGGACTGTAAAAGTCAGTTTGAACCAAAAGGTCAGTGGTTCAAACTCACGAGGCACTCCTCAGAAACCCTATACAAGGTCGCTATGGGTCAGAACCGACTCAATGGCACTAAATGACAACAGACCTGTGGTTATAATCCCATCTTTTATGTTACAAGACCATCAGTACAGAGTGTATTAAGAGCAGATTAGGCATGGAGAAGCTAACAGAGATGTGGGAAGACAGATGTCAAGCCACATGGAGATCTCCAAAGACTCCAGAAGCAAAAACTGAATAGACAAGGACTTTTCCCCCAGAGCAGGCAGAGAAAGCCTTTCTTTCCCTAGAGCTGGTGCCCTACCATCAGACTTCTAGCCTCCTAAATAAATTTCTGTTTGTGAAAGCTACCCACTTGCAATATTTCTGTTATAATAGCACTCGGTAACTAAAAGAATGATGTTCCCCATCTCCTGAGATGGGGAAAAGTGTTGAGGAAGAGCAGGGCTTTGAGACACATTAGGCTTGAGGGTCACTAAAAATCCAGGTGAAGCTACTTAAGAATCTGGAGCTAGTCCAAGCTGAAGGGACATATTTGGGAGTCATCCGTCCATGCCATTGCTATCTGCCATTGAATCAGTTGACTCAGTGGTGTAGGACTACCTGGTCCTATGCCATCAGCATGCTCATCACGCTCATCAGTATGCTTGAGTCTATTGCTGCATTGAGTGTGTATTTTGAGTGCCTTCCAACCTTGGGAGGGGTTAATCTTCCAACACTAGTTGTGAGCCATAGAGTTTTCAGTGACTAATTTCAGAAGTAGATTTCCAGGCCTTTCTTCCTAGTTTGTCTTAGTCTGGAGGCTCTATTGAAACCTGCCCACCATGGGTGACCTTGCTGGTAGTTGAAATACTGGCAACATAACTTCCAGCATCACAACACTATGCAAGCCACAAACTGACAGATGGTATTTAAAGCTATGAGACTAGATGAGCTCACCATGTGAATCAGTGTAAATAGAGAAGAGATTCAAAGACTGAGTCTGGGCACTCTGAAAATATTAGCAGTCTCAGAGATAAAGGAGAATCAACAAAGGACACTGAGAAGTGTTGACCAGTGGTTATCAATAGTCAGCCCTCTGAGTCAGCTCACTGCAGTGCAGGGATAAAGCTGAATCTCTGCGTCCACAAAACTAAGCAATAGACAGTAACTCCCCAACCAAACTCACTACAATCAAGTTGATTGCAACTCATAGCGACCCAATAGAACAGGGAGAACTGCTCCATAGGTTTCCAAGGCTAAGGAGCTCTGGTAGCGTAGTGGTTACGAATCGGGCTGTGAACCTTAAGGTCAGCAGTTCAAAACCACCAGCTGTTCCACGGGAGAAAGATGAGGCTTTCTGCTCCCGTAAAGATTTACAGCCTCGGGAACCCTGTACAATGTCACTATGGGTCGGAACTGACTCCACGGCACACAACAACAGCAAATCTTTACAGAAGCAGACTGCCTCGTCTTTCTCCCACATAGGCTGGTGAGTTCAAGCACTTAATCACTGTGCCACCAGGGCTCCTTGAATAGACAGCAGGGATTGGCTAAATTGCCAGTCACTCTTACCCCTTGATATCTTTTAAATGCAACATCTCATGCAAATGGTATACAAAATCACAACTGCCTGGCAATGTTGGGATTGATATGGTCAGTCTTCAGGTATGCTATGCTTACAAGAGAAGCTGAGCCCTGTAACCCCAACCAGGCCCTCAGGCCCAACCTTGGAAAATATTCACCATAGACACTTAAAACCATTCCCAGTGCTCCAACAGAAAAGAGCTCCATGGTTCATTGCAGCTAGCTACTGCTTCTTACATTGCTCCTGCCAACGCCAGCTGACCTAGAAGTAAAGGAACCATTTACACTACAACTACTGAACACTACCAAATGGGTTAGGATTAACCAGTTGCCTTTGAGTCAATTTTGACTCATAGCAACTCCACATGTGTCAAAGTAGGACTATGTTCCAGAGGCTTTTCATTGGTTGGTTTTTTTTTGGAAGTAGAACACCAGGCCTTTCTTCTGTGGCACCTCTGGGTGGACTAGAACCCCCAACCTTTTCATTACCAGTCAACTGCATGACCAGTTTGCACCACACAAGGACTCTTAAGGTAGAGCTCTATTTTGTGATGGGCTAAGTCTCTGGGACACACTGGTTCAGCACATAGTTGATAACCAAAAGTTTAGCGGTTTGAACCCACCAGTCGCTCTTCTAGAGAAAGCTGTGGCCGTCTGCTTCTGACAAGATCATAGCCTTGGAAACCCTATGGGGCAGTTCTACTCTGCCCCAGGAAGTCTTATGAGTCATAATCCACTCCACAGCAACAGGTTGGTTTGGGGGGTCTTAAATCCCAATAGCTTCAAACCTCTCCTGCTGTAACTGAAGCCCTGCATGTCTGCTAACCATTTTTCAAGTGTCTCAGGGGGAACCAGGAGGTAGAGTTGGAGTTCTCTTTGCTTTCTAAGACCACTTCTGATATTTGCTCCCCTCCCTCCTGAAAAATCTTGGGCTCCCCCTTCGCTCTCATCATCCTCCCCACATCCTGGTGGCAGTCTTCTGTCACCCTCCTGGTCACTTCCCTCATTGGCCAAGACTTCAGTTCTTGACTCACACCTTCTAACCTATTCATCTCAACTTCTCCCTCATTCTAAGTGACTTCAGCATTCACATGACCTAGCATCCAGCACCCCAGCCTCTCGTTTCTTTGATCTACCCATTGCCAATGACTACTGTCATTGAAGGAAACATTTCACAACCCAGAGCACCAATATGCTGCCTTATATTCAAAGGCCCACGCACATCAATGCAATCTTCTCATCGGTACATCAACTCACGATTTTCTGAAGCTGTCAACTCTTTGGTCCCAACCAACCAAACCCATTTCTATCAGGTCAATTCCTACTCATAGTGACGCTATAGGACAGGATAGAACTGCCCCATAAGGTTCCCAAGGCTATAATCTTTACATAGCAGAACGCCACAGCTTTCTCCAGCAAAGTAGCTGGTGGGTTCCAACTGTGAACCTTTCTGTTAGCAACTAAGCACTGAAACCACTGTGCCACCAGAGCTCCTAGCCTTTAGTGCAGCAAGTATGGAAAACTATGTCTAATTTTGCTTAGGAATCAGGCCTGTATTTCTTTTTTTTTTTCTCCTTTGTTTTCTGCCGAACTCATCATAGATAGTACTTATAAATGGGACTTTAAAGTGGGAGATAACCCCTCACCAGTGCAAAAATACATATGCACAACATTGCAATTGCAAATAATTAAGAATAACCTAAGTCAATACATCGGAGAATAATTGAATAAATTCTAACCTATCCTCCCAGTGGAACACTATGCAATCATAAAAAGAGAGAAAAATCTTTACGAACTGATGTGGAGTGATTTCCAGACTACATTAAATAAACATAAATAAATAAACATCATATTGCCATTGAATCATTTTGTGACTCATAGATGTTGTTGTTAGAGGGTAGAGTAAAAATACTCCACAAGGTTTCCATCTTTACAGAAGCAGAAAGCTTCATCTTTCTCCCTTGGAAAAGCTGGTGGCTTTGAACTGCTAATCCTGAAGTAGCAGCTCCATATTTAACTCATTAAGCCACTAGGGCTCCTCCTAGACTACATTATACATAGAAAAATAATGCCAAACTTTTTAGGTAATAAAGAAAGGGAAGCTTAGGTTTACCCAAAACCCTGTATGTGAATGCTCATGGCAACTTAACTTGTAATAGTCAAAATCTGAGTCAGCCCAGATGTCTTTCAACAGCTGACTGGACAAACAAATTGTGGTATATCCACACAGTGGAATACGATTCAGCTATGAAAAAGAACAAACTATTCATGAATATAACACTTTGATGAATCTCAAAGTCATTGTGAGAGGTGAAAGAAGCCAGTCTCAAATTCATATGCTTGGAGAGTGTCATGGATTGAATTGTGTCCCCCCAAAATATGTGTCAACTTGACTAGGCCATGATTCCCAGTATTGTATGGTTGGCCTCCATTTTGTGATTGCATGTAATTACCCTCCATCTCATGATGTGTTGTAAATCCTGACTGCTATGTTTTAATGAGGAAGAATTAGGTTATGTTCATGAAGATTCTTCTGTTATGTTTTATATGCTAATGAGACACGATAAGAGTGGGATAGAACACTGTCACTCAAGTCACAGCCCTATCTTTTTCAACAATAAAATTGCCCATTAAGAAGATCACAAGTGGTATCAAACTCAGCCTTGAAACTGATCATGATTGATCAGTCCTGGACCATACCCTCAACTCAAACTCAACTTACTCCTATCAAGTTGATTCAGACTCATAGCACTCCTGTATACAGTTTCTGAGGCTGTTAATCTTCCTGGGAGTAAAAAGCTTCATATTCCTCCCAAGGAGCAGTTGGTGAGTTTGAACTACTGACCTGGTGATTAGCAGTCAGGTGCTTATCCTACCATGCCATGTCTCACCCTCTCACTTCTAAAACTCTTGACAGTACTGGTAGTGAGCTGGGCCAGCTGAAAACAGTTCATAACATCTCATACTAACTCTCAAGAGATGTGGTAAAGTGACTTCCGGAAAAAGATGGTGGATCGAGTGGAAGTGTAGTGACGAGCTCTGCTGAGAACAACACAGAATACAGGACCAAGAAGGCTCAGGGAATGGTCCC
>NW_006409996.1:2599-3224 GCF_000296735.1 Chrysochloris asiatica | reverse complement strand
TTTCTTCAAATTACATGGTGGCGAACTAAATCCTGGAGAAAATGAAGTTGAAGGACTAAAACACTTAATGACAGAGATACAAGGTCATCAAGATGGAGTCCTTCAAGACTGGGTCATTGATGACTGTATTGATAACTGGTGGAGACCGAAGTTTGAACCTCCTCAGTATCCATATATTCCTGCACATATTACAGAGCCTAAGGAACATAAGAAGTTGTTCCTGGTTCAACTTCAAGAGAAAGCCTTGTTTGCAGTTCCCAAAAATTACAAACTGGTAGCTGCAGCATTATTTGGAATTGTACGACAATCACCAGGATATGGACCCATCATTTCTAGTCTCCCTCAACTCTTAAGCAGGTTCAATTTTATATACAACTGCATTGCTGTGCTGTAGAGAAGTAAAAGAAGCTGTCTCTGTGAGCACAGCTATCCACAGTGTAGAATAATAAACAGGGCAGACAAGGTTTTTGGCTTTATCTCTTTCCCAATCCCTAAATTGCTCCCTACTTTCTATTGTTTGAATAGTAAAGTTAATAGGAATAACTAGATAGGAGTGTAAACAAATGTGCTAATGTTAAATTGACTTTGGTTCTACTCATACTTTTTTGTACAACATGAAACAAGT
>NW_006409996.1:0-664 GCF_000296735.1 Chrysochloris asiatica | reverse complement strand
TAAGGAAGACTGTAGAAGAATTGATACATTTGAATTATGGTATTGGAAGAGAATATTAAAAGTACCATGGACTGCCAGAAGAACAAACAAATCTGTATTGGAAGAAGTACATCCAGAATGCTCCTTAGAAGCCAAGATGGCCAGACTTCTCTCATACTTCAGACATATTGCCAGGAGGGACCAGTCCCTGGAGAAGGACATTTGCTGGGTAAAATGGATAGTTAGCAAAAAAAAAAAAGAGGGAGAACCCTACGAGATGGATTGGTGGCTCAATTGGTGGCAGCAGTGGGCTCAAGTGTAAAGCAATTATGAAGACGTACATAGAGTCACTATGGGTCAGGACCTACTTGACAGCACCTAATAACAACAGTGTGATAGAAAGGAGCCCTGGTGGAAAACGGTTAAGTGCTTGCTTTCTAACAAAAAGATTTATGCTTTGATCCCACCTAGTGACTCTGTGGAAGTCAGGCCTGGCAATCGTCAAAGATCACAGACAAGAAAACCCTCTGGGGCAGCTGCACTCTATCAAGTGGGGTTGCAATGAGTCAAAATTGAAATGGAACGCATAAACATCAATATCTTAGGCATTAGTGAGCTGAAATGGACTGGTATTAGCCATTTTGAATCTGACAACCACATGGTTTACTGACAACCACATGGAAAC
>NW_006409995.1:19380-20398 GCF_000296735.1 Chrysochloris asiatica | reverse complement strand
TTTGTCAATTTTATTAATTCTTTCAAAGAATCAGCTTGTCCTTTTTATAGTTGACCCAGTTGCACCCATATGCAATTAAATAGTATAGCTGTGGAGAGATTTCCAGACCACAAAGACTCTGACTTAGCTTCTGAAAATTCATCTATAATCCTGCTGACCTCCTTTATCGCGAGACAATAAAGATGAATAATTAGAATAGTACATGGATATCTAACTTTCAGTCTCTATCTCAAATTATGGAGTAATTGGATCTTGAAAACACTAGGCTGCTAATCAAAAAGTTTGAAGTTCCAGAGACACTTTGGAAGTCAGTCTTGGTGAAGCAGTTCTAAAAGATCAGCCATTGAAAACTCTACCAAGCACAGTTCTACTCTGACAAACATGGAGTCCTTATGAATTGGATTCAATCTGAAGGTAACTGGTTTACATGTTGTTGCTGTTGCTATCTTGTAGTGTGTCCTTGAAGTTAAAAAGTTCACTGGCTCTTAATGTGTTCATAAGGAATTTATAAATCATTGAAAAAACAAAGATTTAACTTTGAGGACTAAGGTGCACTTGACCCAAGTCATGGCATGCAAAAGTTGGACAATAAATAAAGAAGATTTAAAAAAAATGAACACATTTGAATCATAGTGTTGGTGAAGAATATTGGATATAGCACGGACTTCCAGAAGATCTAACTATCAGTCTTAGAAAAAGTATAACTAGAATGCTCCTTATAAGTGAGGATGACAAGGATTCATTTTGCTTACATTGAACACATTGTTAAAGGTACCATCCCTGGAGAAATACATCATGCTTGGTAAAGCAAAGAATGAATGGAAAAGAGGAAGACCCTTAAGGAGAAGGATTGACACAGTGACTGCAACAATCAACTCAGACATACCTAATATTGTGGACTGGCAACTCTGTATCCTGTTATATATGGGGTTACTAAAAGTCACAACTAACTGTATAGCACCTATCAACAGCAGCATCTTTTATTACTTTTGTAATCATTTACATGGAGTTAAAGTTT
>NW_006409995.1:16470-17625 GCF_000296735.1 Chrysochloris asiatica | reverse complement strand
TCATTCAATATTTTGTCCATAGAATTGTTCAGTATTGCAATTCTAGGCTTGAATTTTTTCTTCAGTTCCCTCAACTTGACAAATGCTGAGCTTATTCTTTCCTTTTGGTTTTCCAACTCCAGATCTTCACACATATTATTATAATATTTGACTTTGTCTTCTTGAACTGCCTTTTGAAGTTCTCTGTTCAACTCTTTGATCTCCTCACCTCTTCCATTTGCTTTAGCATCTCTATGCTGGAGAGCAAGCTTTTGAGTTTCTACTGACATCCATTTTGGTCTTTTCTTTCTTTCTTGTCCTCTTGATGTCTTTTTGCTTTCCTTCTGTGTGATGTAAACTTGTTTAAGGTAAACATATGACGCACAAATGAATATGCTTAATTCTCCTCCTTAAGCCAAGATCCAGCTAACATAAGCAACCATATCCCTTGTTCCATGTCCTCATCTGAATCCAGCTTTAACCTTTGCCAGTTCTATCAATGTAGTGTTGCATCCGTATTTTAATTATATTTAACAAAATTGTACTTGCATGTTATGATATTGATATTGCCCAATGATTTCTGAATTGTATTGGGTCACCTGTATTTGGAATAGACACAAATAAGGATCTCTTCCAATCAGTTGGCCTGGTAGCTGTTGTTCACATTTCTTGGCATAGATGAGTGAGTGCCTCTACTGCTTCATCAGTTTTTGTAATGATTTCTATTTGTATTCTATTAATTCCTGGAGGCTTCATCTTTGCCAATGCCTTTAGTACACCTTGGAATTCCTCATTCAGTCCTATTGGCTCTTGATCATACGCTACCTTGTGAAATGTTTTATCATCATCTATGTCTTTTTGGTACAGTGAATCTATGTAATCTTTCCACTTTCTTTTAATGCTTTCTGCATCATTCAATATTTTGCCCATATAATCCTTTAATATTGAAAGTAAATATTTGATTTTTTTCCTTCAGTTTCTTTAGCTGACAGAATGCTGAGTATCTTCTTCCTTTTTGCTTTTCTAACTCCATCTCTTTGCACATTTCACTTTAGTATTTTACTTGTCTTCTCAATCTGCACTTTGAAACTTTTTATTCAGTTCTTTTACCTCCTAATTTATTTCATTTGTATTAGCATCTATATATTGGAGAGCACATTTCAGAGTCTTTTCTAA
>NW_006409995.1:13351-15350 GCF_000296735.1 Chrysochloris asiatica | reverse complement strand
CAAGATAAATCTAGAAAAGATTGAAACTGGCAAAGACTTCATTTTGCTCACATCAACCATCAACTTTCATGGAAGCAGCAGTCAAGAAATTAAGCAACATATTGCAATAGGCAAATCTGTCATACAATCAACTTAAAGTCCACAACTCTTTGTGATACAAATGACTGGTTCACTGTAAGACAGGGAGTATGGAGCTACCTTCCATGGCAAAGGGGTTTGAAAAATAAATAAGATTTCTAAAGAGTCATAATCTGGGGTTTTGATGAATAAGAATCTCTTAGTATTTTTTTTTTTTTTTTTTATCTAAGTAGCAGGTGTAGTTGTTGTTAAGTGCATCAAGTCAATTCTGACTCATAGTGACCCTGTATAGGATTTCCAAGGAGCACCTAGTGGGATTGAACTGTTCATATTGTGATTCAAAGTCCAATGCTGATCTTACAGAGCCACACCATGAATTCAAAGGAGTAGATGTTATTGTTGTTGTTAAGTACTATTGAGTTGGTTCATACTCTTAGAGACCCTGAATAGTGTTTCTGTAGGGTGGTTGGTGAGTTTGAACCTCCGACCTTGCAGTTCAAACTGATCTTGAGGTCTAGTGCTTATCCCATGATGCCACATAGTAGGAAAAAAAGTGATTTTAAAAACAAACAAATCATGTAATTAAGTTAATAACTGAAAATATTTAACAAGATTAATCAACAACATGAAAATTCAAATGAAAGTAAATAAAGCTGTCAGCATTTTAATTTTTTCCCCTGAGTTTAAAATTTTTTTTGGTCTTACTAAAATTTTTCCAAACTTGCCATCTTAACAGATCTAGTTGACATGCTTTGAAATTTTATATGGTCTGAGATAAGGTTGTGAATGATACAAAAATAAGTTTTGCCATTTTCCACTATTGGACATATAACTTCATGGAAGTCTGTTTTGTTTCTATATAGACACTATTTTATAATAAAATAATCAGTTAAAATTACTGTTATCTGGAATCAAATTTTTATTTTAAACCACAGATGGACTGCAAAAATATAACACAACTAGTCCCTTCCTATAAAATTCTAATGTATGACTTTTATCGAGGATGTGTGATTATTGTTATATTATTCTCACCAAAATTTTCTAATGAACTATAAAATTTTGCTCATCCCTTACATACATTCTAGCCAAGAGAATTAAAATATCATCAAACAAGTTAATTGCTGTTTTGAAATTCATAGTAGGATCCAGTGTCTTCTTTCAAAGTGAAAGGGTCACAACAGCTGGACTTCAAAGACCATGTAAATTCAAACTGAATGGGCCACTGAAGTGTGAATGACTTATTGCCTCAGGCCTGCTCATTTGGAGCCATTTCCTAGCTGCATTTATGCTTTCCAATGCCATTCATTTCCAATTGAATTTCCTGAAAACATAGGGACACTTCTACCCCATTGCACAACCCACCTAATGTTTTATTCATTTGATTTGATTTATTTATGCTATGCCTATTTCTTCCAGTACTCTGATGTGAACTTAAAAACAAATTCAATAGCTAGCACAAATCCAATAGTCAAACCTGGTTCTAAGGAAATGGAATACTTAGAAGGAAAGTATGGAAAGATGAGTCATGATGGCAGTTCTCCAGAGTTCCTGGGGAAGTCACTGGGTCTCAAGTATGTCCTCATATCTGCTGCTAATGCCTCTGAAAAATTATTTTTTGTGTGTGCTACAAATCTCATGTTAATGACTCTCATTGTTGAATTCTTACTCAGAGCCATATAAAAAAAGGAGATCATGGGAAATGTGGTCCTTGGGAAAACAAAACCAGACCTGTTTCCTTCCAAAACATTCCAACTCATGTTGACCCCATGTATGTTAGAGTAGAGCTGCACTACATAGGGTTTTCAATGGCTAATTTTTGGGAAGTAGATGGCCAGTCCTTTTTGTCCAAGTGCCTCTGGATAGACTTGACATACCAACCTTAAAATTAGCAGCCAAGTGTGTTAGCCATCTATGTCTCCTG
>NW_006409995.1:8287-12746 GCF_000296735.1 Chrysochloris asiatica | reverse complement strand
CGATTTTTACATGTCATGTGGACTGAGAAGGAATATAAACAGTCCTGAAAGAAGCAGAACTGAGAGGCACTCTTAAACTTCGACCATGTTCTAGGTATTTTTTTAACAGTCTCTTATGAAGACCTGGAGTTGTTGCTTTTGTATTCTGTGAAATATTCCTGTTTTCAGCATATCTAAGGTATCTGTTTATTTATTTGTCTGGTGTATGTGTGTTTCACTAAAATACCTTGAGTTGGTTTCTGTTATTTGCAAACAGAAACCAAGCAAAGTATGCTTGTCACAGTTAAAATTTTCAATTTTTAGAATATCTCAATTCCATTTGAAAGAGTAGGTTTACTCTTATATTGACCAAAGTAGTGCAATAGCTGCTTATTGTCTTTCTGATTGAGTCTTTTTGATATTCTCATTCTTCCTATTGCCCTTTGATCTTGAACCTTCCTTTTCCCATTTTCTACTTCCCTGACAAGGCAATGGGAAGACAAATAAAACCTGAAATTCAAACCACAGGGTTAGAACTTGCTAAAAGCACCAGTAAATGAAAGACAATTAAATTTAACTACAAAAATGAGGTTCTAATAAGACTTCCAGGTAGTCTGTTTCTAAGCCTTTGGGACAAATGAAGCACAATATTATCTCTAAGCAATATAATCAAAGTCATACTCCAGAGAAAATGCACCGAGTTTCACATAAAATGACAGATTGCCAACTTCTCGTCAGCAAGGTAATTGGCCACACTGGTAAGAATGTTATTGCTAATATAAAATATTGTAATGACTATGGAGATCTGAGCTAGCAACAGCAGATTTACAAGTGAGTTAAAAATTTGACAGAGAGACATTTATTAAAACTGACTTTTATATAAGATAAGAAAGAGATAAAAAGATAAAGACAGTTTGGCAGTTTCTTGTTGACACAAGACCTCATCAATATATATATATATAATATAAATATGTATATTTACATATATACACATATGTGTATATATTATTGTTGATAACTCCTTTATTATTTTCATAAGACAAAACAATGATTGTCACTTCATGTATTCCTTCTACCCATTGCTTCTGTATAATTGTACAAAAGCTTATTTTATTCACTTTAGCTAAGACACAAAATGTGATCACAAAAGTATTTAACAGAAAATGTTTATGCCCTATGTAATTTAAGCAACAAAAGAATTTAAATTGTTTAGTTTCCTTGAAATAAAGCAACTCAATAACTCACTTAAAAATTAAGAAGGAAAATTACACTATATAATTATGATACTTAAATCTTGGAGGGTTTTCTTTTATGCATTCCAGTATAATAAAATTTAATATAATTATTTTTAAAAGAATGGGTTATTATATATACACCCATATTCACAATAGCGAATAGATGGAGACAGCCTAAATGCCCACCAATAACAAAATGGTTAAACAAAAAGTTAGTAAATATACACCAGAGAATATTATGCAACCTTGAAGAATAGTGATGAATCCATAAAACAACTCATAACATAGATGAACCTGGAGGATGTTACATGTAGTGAAATTAGTCAGTCATAAAAGAACAAATATTACATGAAACCACTGTTGTAAAAAGTCAAGAAAATATTTCCATGTGAAGCAAACATTCTATAAAGGTTATCAGATTTCTGCTGTGGCGCTTCATGATCAGAACTAGATTGAAAATCACAAAGTCGGCAGTTCAAAACACCAGCTGCTCCTCGGAAACCCTACACAGGGTCACTATGTGTCAGAGTCGACTTGATGGCACTTAACAACACCAAAAAATGATGGTTACCAAGGGTGGGAGAGAAGGGGAAATTATTCACTAGTTAGAAGGTTGTTGTTGCTACTCATAGCAACCCTATACACAATAGATATAAAACTGTCCTGTCTTGGGTCACCCTCACAATTGTTGCCATGCTTGAGACCATTGATGCTGCCACTCTGCAAATCCATCTCTCTGGGGGTCTTCCTCTTTTTCTCTGACCCTCCAATTTACCAAACATGATATCCTTCTCTAGTAACTGGCCACTCCTGACAATATGTCTGAAGTATGAGAGACAAAGTCTGGCCACCCAGGACTCCAAGGAGCACTCTGGTTGCACTTCATCCAACACAGATTTGTTTGTTCTTTTGACAGCCCATGGCACTTCCAATATTCTCCTCCAACACCATAACTCAAATGCACCAATCCTTCTACGATCTTCCTTATTCACTGTCCAACTTTTGTATGCATATAAGGTTATTGAAAGTATGATGGCTTGGGTCAGGTGCACTTTAGTTCTCAAACTGACACCTTTCAACACTTTAAAAAGTTTTTGTGAAGTAGATATTCCTAATGCTATACATCATTTGATTTCTTGACTGCTGCTTACATGAGTGTTGATGGTTGATCTCAAAAGACTGAAGTCCTTGACAACTTCAATCTTTTCTCCAATGACAAGAATGATGTTTACTGGTCCAGTGGTGAGGATTTTTGTTTTCTTGACATTGAGATGCAATACATACCAAAGGCTGTGGTTTTTGATCTTCATCAGTGAATATTTTAAGTCCTCTTCACTTTCAGCAAAGCAAGGTGGTATCATATCGTAGATTGTTAATGAGTCTTCCTCCCATCCTGATGCCAAGTTTTTCTTCATATAACCCAGCTTCTTGGATTATTTGCTCAGCATACAGACTGACTAAATATAGTGAATGAATACAACCCTGTTGCATACCTTTCTTACTTTTAAAACATTCAGTGTTCCCATGTTCCTTTCGAACAACTGCTTCATGGTCCATGTACAGGTTCCTCATGAGCACAATTACGTGTTCCAGAATACTCATACTTTGCAATGTTGTCCAAAGCTTATCATGATCCACACACTTGAAAGCCTTTGTGTAGTCAATAAAGCACAGGTAAGCATCTTTCTGGTATTATCTGCTTTCATCCAAGAACCATTGGATGCCAGCAATGATATCCCTCATTCCATGTGCTCTTCTGAATGCAGCTTGAATCTCTGGAAGTTCTCTGTCAATGCATGCTTGCAGTCTTTTCTGTATTACCTTGAGTAAAACTTTACTTGCATGGGTTGTTGTTGTTATGTGCCATGGAGTCGATTTTGACTCATAGCAACCCTGTACAGGTTTTCCTAGGCTATAAATCTTTATGGGAGCAGAAAGCCTCATCTTTCTGCTATGGAACAGCTGGTAGATTCAAATTGCTGACCTTAAGGTTTGCAGCCTGATTCGTAATCACTACACTACTCGCATGGGTAGACATATGTTAACTTGGATGATGGCGAAGACAGTTATAAATAATGTAATATATCATGAGGGTTAATTGTTATTAATTATCCTTGAGTTGATTCTGACTCATAGTTACACCATATGTGGAGACTGTGACTGATGATTAGGGAAATTGAATCAGTGACTTTTTAGAATCAGATCACCGGGCCTGTCTGCTAGGCACCTCTGGGTGTGTCCTGCTACCAACCTTTTGACTATTAGAGTGCTTGAACCATACAATGACACCTGACTTGCAAATAACTTTTGTGAGGTGCCGTTGAGTTGATTTCAACAAATGATGACCCTATGTACAACACAGAAAAACACTCTCAGGAATTGCAGTATACTCATAATCTTTGCTATGTTTGAGTCCTTTGTTACAGCTATTGTATTAATCACTCTCATTGACAGTCTATATCTTTTTGGCTTACTCCCTCATTTACCAAGCATAATATCCTTTTTTCAGGAACTGACCTGGCCTGATAGCATGCCCAAAGTAAGTGAAATGAAGTCTTGTCTTCCTGGGTTTTAAGGAGCATTTTGACTATTCTTTCTTTAAGATGAATTTGTTTGTTCTTCTGTCTCTTTTGTTATTTTAATATTTTTGTCAACTATACAATTTAATTCAAATGCATCAATTCTTCTCTGTTCTTCTTATTCTATTCGTTATCCAGTGTTACATGCATGTGAGATGAATGAAAATATTATAGCTTGAGCCAGGCTCACCTAAGTCCTCATAGTGACACTTTTGCTTTTTAACACTCTAAGGGGTCTTTTGTAGCAGATTTGCCCAATATGATCTGTTTTTAGGTTTCTAAACTGCTGTTTCCATGGGTATTGGTTGTGGATCCAAGACATAAATCATTGACAACTGCAGTCTTTTGTCTATTTATCATGATATTGCTTATTGGTTTACTAATGAGAATTTCTTTTAGCTTTGTGTTGAAGTATAATCTATACTGAAGGTTGCTGTTGTTTTTAGGTACTGTTGAGTCAATTGACTCATAGTGACCCTATGCAAAACTAAAGGAAACATTGCCAGTCCTTTGCCATTTTTACAATAATTGTTTTGATTGAGCCCAATGTTGCTACAATTGTGTCAATTCATCTTGTTGGGGTCTTCCTCTTTAACATAGACCTTCTACTTTACCAACCATGATGTCCTTTTCCAGAGACTGATCCTCCTGACAACATATCCAAAC
>NW_006409995.1:7013-8187 GCF_000296735.1 Chrysochloris asiatica | reverse complement strand
ATTCTTTCACACTTTTTCTCCCACTCTGTCTAGGATCCTCTATTGAAATCTCTTTCAAAGTGGTTAGCAGTGGTAGACAGGTGGAGTCTGTGATTCGAGGGGTTCATTTGTACTTTAGACTAACTGCCGCATTAATCTTTGATTGTTTTCACTCTTCTTTGCTCTAGTAGGGAAGAGACCTACCTATAGGTGCACCTTTGATTGGACATTCACAAACTTTTATTTTGAAACCCAAGGTTTCACATATTTATTAGCCAACCTCTTTAAACGTGGAGGTATAAAAATGAAGGAAGAAACCTGAAGTTTTGCAAAACATGTTCAATTGATCAAATCTTGGCAAAATTGAGCTTGGTATGGTAGAGTGCTAGGACCTGGGTATATTATGTGCTGTGTGCCATCACATATGTGACTCCTAAGAGACATAGTTTGGTTCTTCTCCAGTGTCTTCTCTTGGAGTTGTATTTGATTTTACTACCAATTTTCATTCAAATCCGTTGGAGAATGGGACGATTCTGCTTTTGTTTCTTAGCCAGGAACCTCTTGATCCTGAAAGTCTTATGAGAAGACAGAGTGAAGATGGAACATAGCAGCATTCACATGATGGTGAAGAAAGGAAGAACTCACAAGCTTTTAAGATCTCAGTAGTTACTCACCAAGGAAGGATGTAGAATATTGTCTTTGTGAACTATGTTTTGTCAGTTGAACTTGATGTCCCCTGGGACTTTGGTCCCAATCTTTCAGGTTCAGTGACTCATTTTCTTGGGGAGTTTGGTTATGGCTAAGAATATTACATGATAGATCAAACTCTCCCACTTTGATCTATTATAATTTTGCATATAGAATTAAATTGCTGCCTCAGAAGGAAGGTCCAATGATCTACTTTGGGAAATCAGTCACTAAAAATCCCATAGAGCACAGATTTACTCTCACATACGTAGAATCTCCACGAGCTGGAATATACTAGATGGCAACTGGTTGTCTTACAAAATTCCAGCAACAATAAAAGTTTGCTGAATTTGTCCTGCATGACTCACTTCATATAACCTATTACCTCTTTGCAGACACCAGGTCTTTCTTTTGTAAAAAAGAACCATTGTCCACTTGAATGTTTAGTATGAAAGATTTTATCCTTAAGCAATTAAAATTCATTCAGCTTTTAGTGGATTAAAAAAAA
>NW_006409995.1:4703-6118 GCF_000296735.1 Chrysochloris asiatica | reverse complement strand
GGTCTGAAAAAGTTTATGTACCTTATACAGTATATTTGATGGCACATGGTTCCGCTCCTTGATAAACTAATTAGGACATTTACTTATATACCTTTGCAAATTGAAATTTTGTACAATAGTATAATAATGATTTAGAAATACATTATGAGAGAAAAGTTAAACTGTTAGGATATATTTAGAATATTTTACATAACAAGTGATTTGATTTTAAACTTTTGTTTTTAATAATAGGATATTTTTAATATGAAGGGCCAAAACTAACAAAGATAAGTAAATTAATTTCTCATAAGCATGTTACATTTGCTATCTAATCACACTAAAATAAACACTTAATTTATAATTTCATGACTAGCTATCAAAAATACTTCCACAAAGAACAATTGAACTTTGAAAAAATATATTGTTTATACTGACATTTCTGGTTTTTTATTTTTTGTTTCATTTGTTGATATTATTTTCTTTTTTTTTCATTGCCAATAATATTTTGTTAGGAATCATGATATGGCGCTGTAGGACAAACACTGGACTTTTAACCAAAAGGATGGTGGTTCAAACCCACAAGCAGCTCCTTGGCAATGCTATACAGGGTCACCTGTATGAGTGGGAATTATTTGATGGCAGTAAATAACAACTGCAATATCTTACTGTAAAATCAACTTTATTTAAATATGTTGCTGTTAGATGCTATCAAATTGGTCCCCATTCATAATAATCCATGTACAACATAGTTGTACACTGCCCAATCTTGTTCCAATTTCAAAATTGTTGCTATGTTAGAGTCTACTGTTGCAGCCACTATGTGCCAATCAATCACATTAAGAGTCTTACTGGTTTTCATAGTTTCTCTACTGTATTAAGTCTAATATGTTTCTTCAGGAACTTGTCACTCCTGATAAAATGTCCAAAGAATATGAAAAGTCTCACAATCCTCACTTTCCCCAAATATGTATTGTTCCTCAGGCAGTTCATGGTGTGTTGTTGTTGTTGTTGTTGTTATGCATCATCAAGTCAGTTCCATCTCATAGCGACATTAGGCACAACAGAGCAACACACTGCCTGTTCTTGCACCATCCTTTCAATCATTGTTAAACTTGAACCCATTGCTGCTGCCACTGTGGAAATCCATCTCATTAGGGTCTTCCTATTTTTCACTGACTCTCCATTTTACCAAGAATAATATCCAAAGACACTCCTTTCTGACAAAATGTCTGAGATTTGATAGAATTTGGTCTTCCTGGCTTTTAAGGAGCATAATAAGGAGCTCTGGTAGCGTAGTGGTTACGAGTCGGGCTGCAAACTGCAAGGTCTGCAGTTCGAAACTACCAGCTGTTCCACTGGACAAAGGTGAGACTTTCTGCTCCCATAAAGATTTACAGCCTCGGAAACCCTGTACAGGGTCTCTATGAGTCGGAACC
>NW_006409995.1:2631-3888 GCF_000296735.1 Chrysochloris asiatica | reverse complement strand
TATTCTGGTGCTGTTACTATTCATTAGGTTTTCAGAGGCTAAACATTGGTAACCAGTCTGCTTCTCCTTCTTCGTAGTCTGCCTTTGTATAGAAGATCAAGTGAAAGTGTCCACCGTGGATTTACCCTGTTGGTATTTACAATATTGGTGGCAAAGCTTCCAGCATCACAGCAACATGAAAGCCACTGGTATGAGAAACTGATTGACAAGTGTTGGAGTCCATGGCATATTGATTTACCAACACCATAAATCAAAGGCATTAATTCTTTGTTGGTCTTACTTATTCACTCCCAGCTTTCATATACATAAGAGGAAATTGAAAATATCATGTATTAGGTCAGTCACACCTTAGTCCTTAAAGTGACATCTTTGTTTTATGACATTTTAAAGAGGTCTTTTGTAGCATTTTTGCCAAATGCAATACCTTGATATCTTGACTGCTGCATCCATGGAAGTTGATTGTGGTTTCAGGCAACATGAAATCTTGACAACTTCGTCTTTTCCCTTTTGATCCGTGTGTTGTTTATTGGTCCAGCTTTGAGGATTTTTGTTTGGTTCATATTAAAGTATAATCCATACTGAAGGCTATAATCTTTGATCTTCATTGTTGAGTGAGTCAAGTATTCTTCGTTTTTATGAAGCAACGTTCTTCACATGGTAGGCTGTCAGTCTTCTTTCAATCCTGAAACCACAGTCTTCTTCAGATAATCCAACTTCTCTAATTGTTTGCTTAGCATACAGATTGAATAAATATAGTGAAAGGATAAAAATCTGATGTATTTTACCAATAATAAAATTCACACATTAAAAGTACACTCTTAGCAGTTGTATGTAAAGCTTCTGAGAACTGTATATACTTGTGTAAGTATCATCCCAATCCAAATAAAGAACACTATCATTCCTAAAGATAACTCTCTCTTATCCCTTGATGTCACTTGCTCTTGATTCCCAATTATGCAGAGCCAAGCAAATACGGATCTGAGTTTTATTATAGCTTAGATTTGCCTGTTCTAAAATCACCTATAATTAATATCATGCAGTAATTTTTGCCTTATTTCATTTACTATATAGCCTATGATATCCATCAGTTATCACATGTATTAAAAATGTGTTCTATTTGTTTCTAGGATATATTATACTGGATAATTACATTGTAATACATTTATTCAGTTACCTTTAAATGAACAGTTAAGGTATTTGATTTCTGAAATAATTTCAAAGTTAGATACAATAATAGCACAAACATTTAATTATCTC
>NW_006409995.1:0-881 GCF_000296735.1 Chrysochloris asiatica | reverse complement strand
ATCTTGGCTGAATGAATGCAAACATTACTATGCTGGTTCTCAAACTGTAATTTTCTAATTATGTCATTAATTCTGCAGTTATTTCTAGACATTTTGCCAAGAGAAAACACCTACTCTTCTCTGTGCATAATTATTTAATGATTTATTTATATCAGTATGAACTCATGGATTCCTTTAATGGCTTTTAAACTATTACAGTCATTACTAATTTTTATATCCAAATTTGCTATAGCCTCGCTGAATGAATGAAGTTAGGAAGTGTATGTGTGCATATTTATATTTGCAAATAAATAAATGTATACACAAACACTCAAACACATACACTAGGAGTCTTTTTAAAGTATCGGAAAATGGAATTAAAAAATAAAATAAAAATTCCAAATTTAATTTCTAAACATAAACTACTTCAAGCTACTTTTGTAAATGATATTACTAGTCATTTACTTCATCCACGAAGGACTGAGGGTACTGGAAATTTAACCATATCAATGTAATATTTTTTACATTATTAATTGAAGAAAAAGGAGTTCCCTTCAAATATATTTTTAAGATTAGGGAAAATAAAAGAAGTCAGGAAGATAAAATCAGGACTGTAACATGGATAACTAAAGATTTCCCATCTAAACTCTCACAAAACTGCACTGTTTGGTGAGAGGAATGAGCAGGACCATTGTCGTGGTGAGTTCATACTGATGTCTTTAATTCCAGCTCAACCCCCAAAAGTTTATTTTTCCCTTTCCATATTTACAACTCTCTTCTCAGAAAACATATGGCTACCATTATATTCAAAGTATTGCTGAGTGAATTATTCTCCCAGAATACTACAAATCTCCCATTGCCACTACTACTATCTCTCATTCCTCAAGTGGATTCTGTCTTCA